>NC_134698.1:8764821-9064821 GCF_050947455.1 Rhinoderma darwinii | reverse complement strand
TACTGTCTGCTGAGCAGGTGTATCTAATCCTAGTATGTGTGATAGTCTGCTGAGGGGTGTATCTAATCCTAGTATGTGTGATACTGTCTGCTGAGCAGGTGTATTTAATCCTAGAATGTGTGATACTGTCTGCTGGCTGAGCAGGTGTATCTAATCCTAGTATGTGTGATACTGTCTGCTGAGCAGGTGTATCTAATCCTAGTATGTGTGATACTGTCTGCTGAGCGGGTGTATCTAATCCTAGTATGTGTGATACTGTCTGCTGAGCAGGTGTATCTAATCCTAGAAGTGTTATACTGTCTGCTGAGCAGGTGTATCTAATCCTAGTATGTGTGATACTGTCTGCTGAGCAGGTGTATCTAATCCTAGTATGTGTGATTACTGTCTGCTGAGCAGGTGTATCTAATCCTAGTATGTGTGATACTGTCTGCTGAGCAGGTGTATCTAATCCTAGTATGTGTGATACTGTCTGCTGAGCAGGTGTATCTAATCCTAGTATGTGTGTTACTGTCTGCTGAGCAGGTGTATCTAATCCTAGTATGTGTGATACTGTCTGCTGAGCAGGTGTATCTAATCCTAGTATGTGTGATACTGTCTGCTGAGCAGGTGTATCTAATCCTAGTATGTGTGATACTGTCTGCTGAGCAGGTGTATCTAATCCTAGTATGTGTGTTACTGTCTGCTGAGCAGGTGTATCTAATCCTAGTATGTGTGATACTGTCTGCTGAGCAGGTGTATCTAATCCTAGTATGTGTGATACTGTCTGCTGAGCAGGTGTATCTAATCCTAGTATGTGTGTTACTGTCTGCTGAGCAGGTGTATCTAATCCTAGTATGTGTGATACTGTCTGCTGAGCAGGTGTATCTAATCCTAGTATGTGTGATACTGTCTGCTGAGCAGGTGTATCTAATCCTAGTATGTGTGATACTGTCTGATGAGGGGTGTATCTAATCCTAGTATGTGTGATACTGTCTGCTGAGCAGGTGTATCTAATCCTAGTATGTGTGATACTGTCTGCTGAGCAGGTGTATCTAATCCTAGTATGTGTGATACTGTCTGCTGAGCAGGTGTATCTAATCCTAGTATGTGTGATACTGTCTGCTGAGCAGGTGTATCTAATCCTAGTATGTGTGATACTGTCTGCTGAGCAGGTGTATCTAATCCTAGTATGTGTGATACTGTCTGCTGAGCAGGTGTATCTAATCCTAGTATGTGTGTTACTGTCTGCTGAGCAGGTGTATCTAATCCTAGTATGTGTGATACTGTCTGCTGAGCAGGTGTATCTAATCCTAGTATGTGTGATACTGTCTGCTGAGCAGGTGTATCTAATCCTAGTATGTGTGTTACTGTCTGCTGAGCAGGTGTATCTAATCCTAGTATGTGTGATACTGTCTGCTGAGCAGGTGTATCTAATCCTAGTATGTGTGATAGTGTCTGCTGAGCAGGTGTATCTAATCCTAGTATGTGTGATACTGTCTGCTGAGCAGGTGTATCTAATCCTAGTATGTGTGATACTGTCTGCTGAGCAGGTGTATCTAATCCTAGTATGTTGATACTGTCTGCTGAGCAGGTGTATCTAATCCTAGTATGTGTGATACTGTCTGCTGAGCAGGTGTATCTAATCCTAGTATGTTGATACTGTCTGCTGAGCAGGTGTATCTAATCCTAGTATGTGTGATACTGTCTGCTGAGCAGGTGTATCTAATCCTAGTATGTGTGATACTGTCTGCTGAGCAGGTGTATCTAATCCTAGTATGTGTGATACTGTCTGATGAGGGGTGTATGCTCCCATGATACAGAAAGGTGCACTTTCTCTTTAATTTCGTCCTGTGGAGGAGTCTGGGAGCAGCAGTTTGGGGATATATGCAGTAGAGAAGAGTCTCAGCAGAAAGGTACAGAGAATATGTGCCGCCAGGGTTATTATAGGACATCGCACACATTGTCGCTACTCCGCTAAATACTTTTATCGTGGCTGCTTCTACTCTCCGCCTGACTAATGTGCTGCATTTATTACAACTCCACAGTGTGAATTGCCGCATGTTCTACATAGTCTGCGTCTTTTATATTCCCTACACTGGGGCGGTTTCATTTGTATTTATAACAGCGTATAACAGACGGTGATGGTGGAAGGGGCCGAGATGATGGGCGGGGCCGCCTAGATGATTGGAGGGACCGCCGAGATGATTGGAGGGACCGCCGAGATGATTGGAGGGACCGCCGAGATGATTGGAGGGGGGGCCGCGGAGATGATTTCTAGTGTCAGTCTGATCATAGACCCTGAACGTCGCGGAGGATCGGACGTAAGATGGATCTCACCGGTTACATTATCACACAAGGTAAGAGCCTCGGGTCTTTTATATGCACGTCCGGCCTTAGGATCGCGCGACTGCAAAGGGCGAATACCGCTGCTATACCAGCAGACCTTAAATAACTGGGTTCACACGTTGCGGTCGTAATGCGGGTTTTCCCGTGATCTCGCTGCAAAACGAGAACTATTCCAACAATCGCTTCATCTAACAGGGCGTTAAAGAGACACTCCAACAGTCTTTTTTTTTTTCTAAAATTATTATTGACACTATTTGTACAGTCCGCCTGGTGAAAGGATTGGCAGGTCGTTCCCTTACCGGGCACTTTGTTTTAGAAATATCCCGGCCGGTCCTGTGACCGGCCGATTCATAGCATCTACTGTGGGGATCGTAAGTGGAGGAAGAAATACGTTGTCTTCTTAGGCTATGTTCACACGCTTAACAAAAAACGGCAGAAAATATGGAGCTGTTTTCAAGCGAAACCCGATCCTGGTTTTCAGCTGTTTTTTTTTTTTTTTAAGCCACTTGCGTTTTTTATGGCTGTTTTTGGCGCTGGTTTTCTATGGAGTCAATGAAAAACAGCTCAAGAAGTGACATGTGATTCTTTTTACGCGCCGTTATTTTAAAATGAGGCGTAAAATAACGCCCTGTCGGAACAAAAAGGCCGTCTTTCCCATTGAAAACAATAGGCAGATGTTTGTAGGCGTTCGGCTGCCGATTTTTCCGGCCATTTATGCCCCAAAAAACGGTTGAAAATGGGTCATGTGAACATATCCTTAAAGGGAACCCATCACCAGCATTTCATCTATTAATCCAGCAATACCTGGTGGTAGTGGGAGAAAAATCTATTTTCTGCAACCTATAATTATCTTCTAGGGATCTCTGTACCTTCTACACTGTGTATTCGCTCAAAAAATGGCGACACACAGTGTAGGAGGTTTGAACATTCAATCCCCTCCTTTCTCCCGACACTAGCCAGAATAAGGGAGGGGGGATTGTGTGAGGACACTAGAGCGAGTGTGTCTTCTCTAATTTTGCAGCATAAAGCAATGAGATTGCTTTACCACATGCCAATGCTGCAATTTTGGGAATTGCTCCCTCTAGTGACCAGCACTGGGAAATGTTATAAATTAGAATCTAAATTATAATATTTTTTCGTGAAAAAATTAAAAAAAGAACATTGTTTAATCACTTATACACTAACTGTTTAACAAAAAAAAAAAATTCTAGCGACACATTCCCTTTAAGTATTCAGCTTTTTAGTATAAGGCTGGGTTCACACAACCATGTTACGTCCGTAATGTACGGAACGTATTTCGGCCGGAAGACCCGGACCGAACACAGAGCAGGGAGCCGGGCTCCTAGCATCATAGTGATGTACGATGCTAGGAGTCCCTGCCTCGCTGCAGGACAACTGTCCCGTACTGTAATCATGTTTTCAGTAGGGGACAGTAGTTCCACGGAGAGGCAGGGGCTCCTAGCGTCGTACATAACTATGATGCTAGGAGCCCGGCTCCCTGCACTGTGTTCGGTCCGGGTCTTCCGGCCGAAATACGTTCCGTACATTACGGACGTAACATGGTCGTGTGAATCCAGCCTAACAGCCGTGTGCTGATGAGAATAAGAGTCATATCTTGAGTGGAAAAGTGTCATCTATGCAGCACTCAAGCCTTTCCGACGTAACCCTGCCTCCTTACCCGTGCATTACAGCATTCAGGGCGGGCATAAGAAGAGGAACGAACGAGACTTCCTTATTGTTACTATTAAGGGGTTGACCGTTATTTCCGGTCGGACGGGATAGCGGCGATGAGCTGTTGACCGCAGCGGCCGGTGAGGGAGTTCAGTAGGTGAAATGCTGGTGACAGGCAATGTTTCCTCTAAGTCTTGGCAGCTCCTGAGCGGGGCAGTTAGGGAGCAGGGCAAGTTTCCATCGATAATGGGCGATCTGATCACCAAATATTACATATTACGCCCCCCGGTAAATGCTAATATAGCGACTAAATTAGAAAACGTGTTTTAAATTAGTTTTAAATTACTTTTTTAAATAGTAAAATATTACAAGTCCAGCAGTAATATAGACATTTATATACACCAATTATAGACATCCATGAAAGAATCACTATTACACCACTGCCCCTATAGATGGCGCCACACAGACCCCCATGTAGACATCACAACACATCCACATGTAGATAACCGTAGTTTCAACCGTAATTACGGATGGAATTGCGGACCCACTAATTTCTATGGACCACGGACACCTTTCCGTGCCGTAGAAATGATCCGCAAAATATAGAACATGTCCAATTCTTGTTCGCAATTGCGGCAAAGGCTCGCCCATAGAAATCTAGAGGTGCTTCCGCAATTGTGGATCCGTTATTTGCACACAGTAAAAAACCTTATGGTCGTGCGCATGAGGCCTTAAAGGGGTTGTCCGAGATACCAACATTTTTTCAAAAACTGTGTCATACATTACCCCTTATACAGACAACCTAAATAAAGCATTATTTTTAAAAAAAATTCTACTTAGCACATTTCTTCTTTGAATTTAGCACGGTTTGTTTACATGCAGTTCAGCTCTGGTTTGTTGATCTTTCCTTGTTATGAAACTTTTTTCCCGTGCACGCTCATTACAGGCTGCAATGAGCGTGCACGTACCTTCCAAGAGTTCACGTGAGCTGTCCTTGCTCCTCCCCGCTGACCTCCTTCACTGCACTTGTCTCCCTGCTGACATTCTTGAAGGATGGTGAGCAAATGTTCCCCCCCCCATTATGTTTTTCACATTTATGTTTTCTTTCTCTTTTCAGGTCTATAAACCTCTTCGTGTCTCCCTCACCCTCGTCCACCCTCACCCTCGTCCACCCTCTTCTATCTCATGTCTCTCTCCACTAAGGCCATGTTCACACAGTTTTTTTGCAGGAAGAATATCTGCCTCAAAATTCCGTCTTGAAGTTTGCGGCAGATTTACCTCTCCCTGTACGTTGATTTTTGCGTCGTTTTTACCCGTTTTTTGTGCGCTGTTTGCGTATTTGTTTGCCGCTTTGTTCGGGGCGTTTTTCGCTTCGTTTATCTTGGCGTTTTTTGCTTGTTTGTTTGCATCTTTTTTTGCGATGTTTTTTGCTGTGTTTTCCATTGCGTTTATCGTAGCCTTTTTCACGTCGTTTATCATTTCTTTTTTTGCGTCGTTGTTTGCGCCTATTTTTGCTTCGTTTTTCGTTGCGTCTTTCGTGGCGTTTTCCCAGTTGATTTTTGCTGCGTTCTTTGCCTCTGTTTGCGGCGTTTCTCGCGTCTTTTTCCGCTATGTTTTTCGCAGCTTTTTCCGTGGCGTTTATCGTAGCCTTTTTTGCGTCGTTTTTCGCGTCTTTTTTTGCGTTTTTTTTCTGCGTTTTTCATTGCGTCTTTCGTGACGTTTTCCCTGTCGTTTTTCGTGGCGTTCTTTGCCTCTTTGTTCGCGGCTTTATTTGATGTTTTTCGCGGCATTTATCGTAGCCTTTTCGGGGTTTTTTTTTTTTGCGTCTGTTTTTTGCGGCATTGTTTGTGGCTTTTTTTGCTGCGTTTTTTGCGTCGTTTTCCGTGGCGTTTTTCGCCCGCGGCAATTGAGCGCCGCAGGCATAAAACAACGGAAATACGCTTTCTCTGCCTCCCATTGAAGTCAATGGGAGGTCAGAGGCGTAAACGCCCAAAGATGGAGCATGTCGCTTCTTTTTCCCGCAAGGCAGTTTTAATGCTCGATTTTAATGCTTGTTACAACAAATTGCAGCATAAATCACGCACCAAACACGCTTGTTTGGTGCATGGTTTTCACGCATGCATCTACTTGAGTGTAGGTGCATGATAACGCACCAATAGAGGACATGCAGTATGTTTCACGCAGCGGACTCTCGCTGCGTGAAAACGGCCCCATTGAAATAAATGGGTCGCGTGTGCTGTGCGTGGTTTCGACGTGGTGTGAATGGGGCCTTATGCGCGATTTACACTAGCGTGAATCAAGTCTGTGTGCTGTGCTTTGAAAAAACGCACAACACACGCAACCCATTTATTTCAATGGGGCCGTTGACACATGTGTGACTTTTCACGCAGCGAGAGTCCGCTGCGTGAAACATACTGCATGTCCTCTATTGGTGCGTTATCATGCACCTACACTCACATTGAAGTCAATGCATGCGTGAAAACCACAAACAGCACACACGTGTTTGGTGCGTGATTTACACAGCAATTTGTTGTAAAAAAAAAGGTAAAAATGTGCTGGCTTTGTGAGTGCGTGAATAACACATGACAATCGAAAAGCACACTGATGCATAAGGGCGGATTTAAACGAGCGTGTGCGTTTTGCGCACACAAATAAGGTGGCGTTTTGCGTGCGCAAAATGCACTTAGCTCCGTGTCACGTTCATACGGATGCGCGGCTGCGGTTTTCGCGCAGCCGCCATCGTTATGACACTCTGGATGTTTGTAGCACGTGGTGCTTTTCTGTTTACATTCATTATTTTACTGCTGTTGCGCGAATCACGCTCGTCCCACGGAAGTGCTTCCATGGGATGCGCCTGATTTTCACGCACCTATTGACTTCAATGGGTGCGTGATGCTCGAAAAACGCAGAAATATAGAACATGTCGCGAGTTTACGCAGCGGACTCGCTGCGTAAAATTCACGGACTGTCTGCACTGCCCCATAGACTTGCATAGGTCCGTGCGACCCGCATGAATACCACGTGGGTTACACGGACGTATAGCACGTTCGTGTAAATCCGCCGTAACGCAAACACACGGATGGGATTGACGCAAGTTTTTCACGCGCGGAAAATACACACGCTAGTGTGCATGAAGCCTTACTAATGGACGCGGTTAGACAGTGGCCATTAATAATGAACTAATAATACATTTTTAAATAAATGAGAAGGACATAGAAAAAATATTGTAATAAAATAACACACACAACACTGGTTAACGATTTTATTACAAATAAAAAAGGTGTCATTGAAGTAGTCCTTGAACTTGATGTAGTACCAAGGACCCAACCTGTAAAAAACACATAATAACTAAGAAAAAAAAAAAGAGGGATGCTTAGATACACTGCTCATGTGTGATACTGTTAGATCATGTATCTAAGCCTACCACAAGGTAGCCTTAGTAACATTACCCAAGCAGACAGTGTCACACATGGGCCATGTATCTAAGAATACCACATGTTAGGCTTAGATACAGGGCCCCAAAACACTAATCTTAGGGTATGTTCACACGGCAGCGTCCATAACGGCCGAAATTAAGGGGCTGTTTTCAGGAGAAAACAGCCCTGTCGTTTCAGCCGTAACGGCATGTGCAGGCGCTTGAACGCCGCGTCCATTACGGACGTAACTGTAGCTGGTTTTCCATGGAGTCCATGGAAAACGGCTCCATTTACGTCTGAAGAAGTGACATGACACTTCTTTGACGCGGGCGTCTATTTACGCGCCGTCTTTTGACAGCGACGCGTAAATATACGCCTCGTGTGAACAGACAAACATCAGCCCATTGCTTTCAATGGGCAGATGTTTGCCAACGATTTCAAGCCGTAATTTCGGACGTAATTCGGGGATTAATACGCCCGAATTACGTCCGTAAATAGGCCGTGTGAACATACCCTAATACAGGAATAAAAAGAATGTCATCTGGGGTCCTGTATCTAAGCCTACATTGTGTTAGGCTTAGATACAGGCTCCATGTGTGACACTGTTTGTTAGACCCTGTATCTAAGCCTAAGGGGGGATTCACACGAGCGTGTATTCGGTCCGTGCGGGCCGCGTGGTTTTCACGCGGCACGCATGGACCAATACAAGTCTATGGGGCAGTACAGACAGTCCGTGCTTTTTGCGCAGCGTTTGTCTGCTGCGCAAAAAGCGCGACAGGTTCAAAAACTCTGCGTATTTCGCGCATCACGCACCCATTGAAGTCAATGGGTGCGTGAAAATCACGCGCACCACACGGAAGCACTTCCGTGGGACGAGCGTGATTCGCGCAACAGCAGTGAAAAGGATGAATGAAAACAGAAAAGCACCACGTGCTTTTCTGTTTCCGAACATCCAAACGGAGTGTCTTTGCGATGAGCGAAGCCGGACAAGCGAACCGAACTTCACCGGGTTCGGCCAAACTCGTTTTGGCCGATCCCGGCAAAAAAATTATCGGTACGCGACGTCAGGAGATAGTCACTGTCCATGGTGCTGAAAGAGTTAAACTGTTTCAGCACCATGGACAGTGACTTGCGATCCCAAAATACATTAACCTGTAAAAAAAAAACGAAGTTCTAACTTACCGATTACTCCTGTCTCCTTCCTGCAGTCCGACCTCCCGGGATGACACTTCAGTTCAAGTGACAGCTCCAGCCAATCACAGGCCAAGCACAGGCTGCAGCCAATCACAGGCTGCAGCGGTCACTTGGACTGCCGCGTCATCCAGGGAGGTGGGGCCTGATGTCAAGAGAGGCGCGTCACCAAGGACGCGTCACCAAGGCAACGGCCGGGAAGTTCTCGGTAAGTAGGAACTTTATCTTTTTTTTTTACAGGTTTTTCGCTGTTGTGTTCGGCATTCACTGTCGAGGGTGCTGAAAGATTTAGCTCTTTCAGCACCTTGGACAGTGACGGGCGTTGACAAGCCTCATCTCTATGATGCCGGCTGCGCGAAAATCACGCAGCCGCGCATCAGACACGCATGACACACGCAGCTGTCAAATGGTTTTTGCGCTCGCAAAACGCTGCGTTGTTTGCGCGCGCAAAAACGCAACGTTCGTGTGAATCTGCCCTAACAATGTAGGCTTAGATACAGGACCCCAGAAGATCTTATCTAGTTCAGGACGGGGCACCGTTTAGCCATTTTTAGCACGTGTTAGTTAAATGGCTATAACATTTTTATTTGTTGCGCTAACGACGTTATTTTTGCGGCGTTTTTTCCGTAGACAATGCAGGTTTTTTTTTTTAGCGTTTTTATACACACCTTTTTTGCCATTTTAGAATTTTCATTCATAAAGTTTGAAAATAATAGTAAAAAAATAAGCTTTTTTACGTTTCAGCTATTTTTTTTGGTAATAACATAGTTTTACCCTAAAATAGACATTTTATTTGTGATCGTCATTGTCTACCGTAAATTTTTATATATTACATGTCTATATTAGGGTAATTGGGTCAGCGCTAGCGTTACAACAATGATTGACAGGGGGAACGGTATTTTTTTGGGGTGGGTATTTTATGTGTATTTATTATTTAATTTTTTTTTGTACTTTACTATTTTTTTATTATTATTGTCTGTCCCTCAAAGGTCAAAAAAGACCTTTGGGGAACTTTATATATTTTTTTTCTTTCTTTTACATGTTTTTCCCCTGTAACTGGAGCTGCACAGCAGCCCCAGTTACAGGGGAAATCAGCCCTCTCATAGTGACGATTGTCACTAATAGGGCTGTGCTGGGTCTAGTAAGACCCAGCAACAGTCTGCCACTAACGGCACCCGGTGATCATGTGACCAGTCACATGATCACCGGGAGGAATAGAGACAGCGCCGCTGCTGCTGTCTCTATTCCTATACACAGCGTTCATTGAGCGCTGTGTAAGAAGACATCGGAGAAGACAGAAGCAGCGAAAGCTGCTTCTATCTTCTCCTCCGGGTCCCCGGCAGTCACTGACAGCCGGAGACCCGACATTCCCGCAGGTGCCGTCCCTCTTCACTTTTTTCACTGTGAACACGCATAGGCGCGCTCACAGTGAAAAAAAACTGCATAGGCTGGGCGGGCACCCGCAGAAACGACACGTCTCCAGTGACGTGTCGTGTCCCATCCGAGGTCTCGCTGGGGCGAGACCATGTGATCGGGACACGACACGACAGTGGAGGAGGAAGAAAACGTGACGTCAGAAGACAGGTGATCGGAAGAAAAGAGCTGCCAGAACGGAGAACAGAAGCAAGATTGCACAGGTAAGTATATTAGGGAATATTTAATGTGTGTATTGTGTGTTTAACTTTTAAATAAAAATTTATCTCGGACAACCCCTTTAAAGTAAGAAATGATCTTATGAATTAGTTAAAGTTTTTGTATAAATGTAACTATTTTGAGATCTAACAAATATGTTTTTTACCTTTCTATGATTGTATGCACCGGATTGTAGCGTGCGGTACTTTTCCTGGCCCCTCTTTCAGCTGCACGCTTCCATTTTCTCCCGTATGAGTAATGACTCTTGAGAGCTAGAAACGCGTCGGGAGGGATGGACGCTTCATGTAGTTTGTCCCTTTGCTATTCCAAAGTTATTACCACATAAAGTGACGGATGTGAAGAATGAAGCTCTGTCAGGAAGGTCCAAAGTGGCTGCGTTTTCCGTGCGGATTAAATAATTGTATATTGTAATCCGGACTTTTATGGACGTCGCGATGCCAGTTATTAGGGCTGGCGAGTAATTTTTCCTCAAGGTCTCTTACGATTCTGTTTCTTGACAGAATTGTTGAATCTATTCCCTAGTGGCGACGTCGTGCCGTGCTGCGTTAGGAAGCTCCGTCTTGCCACCTTCCTGGTCCGCCCCATCTAAGAAGCTGCACCCTGGCGCCTCATCTGCTCCCTGTTCTGTAACTGCTCTGCCTCCTAGAGGGCGCTATAGTAGCGCTATCTACAGGGGGAGTGGTGCTATCTACATGGGCACTGTGGCACTATATGGGGGGGGTCGTGTAGGCAGGTTTCTTAGTGAAGAATAACGGATGCGACAACTTTTCCTCAAATAATACTTTACTTGGATCACAACAATGCAACAGTGCTCCTTCTTTATGGGAGCAAGCGGACGGACTGGAGTTGGGGACGTCGATCCCGCTGGAGTCCCCCTGGGAGAGGTTGTGCCTGAACCCACGTTACTCCGCTCAGCCGTCTGTGCGCCTCTGACAGTTACAGCGGGACAACACCCGCTATTGCCAGAATACTAGAGGTCAGGAGAAACATTTCCGTCGTCCTAGCTGCGCCGTAGGTATCAAGAGATCTATCCGAACCTTCCGGCACCACCTGTCAAGGATCTGCCAGGCACAGCGTCTGTATCCACGCCCATAGGTAATCAGCCTGCACCTGCTTCTATGTCTGTGAGACTGACTCCATCTTCCACCACTCAGGATGGCAGGCTTAGGAGTGGGAGAGCCTATCGCAGCCTGGCCAGACGGAGTTAGCTCCCGCCCTCTGTCTATTTATACCTGCCTTTCCTGTTCCTCCTTGCTTGTGATTCTTGTTTTGTTTCATGGCCCTGCTGCAGCTTCTTTAACCATTTGACCCTGCTTCATATCGACCCTGGCTTACTGACTACTCTCCTGCTCTGCGTTTGGTACCTCGTACACTCCTGGTTTGACTCGGCTTGTTCACTACTCTCCTGCTCTGCGTTTGGTACCTCATACACCCCTGGTTTGACTCTGCTCGTTCACCACTCTTGTTGCTTGCGGTGTTGCCGTGGGCAACTGCCGCTTTTCCCTTGCTTCTGTGTACCCTTGTCTGTTTGTCTGTCGGGCACTTATTGAGTGTAGGGACCATCGCCCAGTTGTACCCCGTCGCCTAGGGCGGGTCGTTGCAAGTAGGCAGGGACTGAGTGGCGGGTAGATTAGGGCTCACTTGTCTGTTTCCTTACCCCCATCATTACATAATCACAAGTCCATATACCTACTCTACCCTGGTCCCTCACACTATTATGGACCCCCTTGAGACCCTGGTTCAGCAAATGCAGGGTCTCTCCCTACAGGTCCAGGCCCTGGCTCAGAGGGTCAACCAGCCTGATGCTACCATGGTAGTGCCCCTCACCTCTTGAACCCCACCTCAAGTTGCCTGACCGGTTCTCAGGGGACCAGAAGACTTTTCTCTCCTTTCAGGAGAGTTGTAGGCTCTATTTTCGTTTAAAGCCCCACTCCTCAGGTTCTGAGAGCCAGCGGGTGGGTATAATTATGTCCCGGCTCCAGCAAGGGCCCCAAGAATGGGCCTTCTCCTTGGCTCCTGACGCCCCTGAACTTTCCTCCGTTGATCTTTTATTTTCTGCTCTCGGACTCACTTATGACGAGACTGACAGGACTGCCTTTGCCGAGAGTCAGCTGGTGACCTTACGTCAGGGTAAGAGACCTGTTGAGGAGTATTTTTCTGACTTTAGGAAGTGGTGCGTAGCTTCTCGGTGGAATGACCCTGCCTTAAGGTGCCAGTTTAGGTTGGGTCTGTCGAACGCCCTGAAAGACCTGCTAGTTAGCTATCCCTCTTCTGACTCCCTAGACCAGGTTATGGCTTTAGCGGTACGACTTGACCGACGTCTCAGGGAACGACAACGTGAACGTTTTTGTGGTTTCTCCTCTGACTCCCCCATGATGCCTCCCGAGGTTCCGTTGCTTCGTTCTTCCACGGAAGACTTGGAGGTACCTATGCAACTCGGGGCCTCCGTGTCCCCCCAACAACGTAGAGAGTTCCGCAGGAAGAATGGTCTCTGCTTCTATTGTGGGGATGACAAGCATCAAGTGAACACCTGTCCTAGGCGTAAGAATAAGCAGCCGGAAAACTTCCGCGCCTAAGTGACCATTGGGGAGGTCACTTGGGCGCAAAGGTATTTCCCGTAAATATGAAACGTAATAAAATCTTGCTTCCCTTTCAGGTCTCTTTTGGTGGTAGGTCTGCTACCGGCAGCGCCTTTGTGGATTCAGGGTCGTCTGCTAATATCATGTCTGTGGAATTTGCTATGCCTTTGATTGATTTGCCTAAACCTGTCCCGGTAGTAGGTATCGACTCCACTCCTCTTGCTAATGGTTATTTTACACAGCACACCCCTGTTTTTGAACTCCTTGTTGGCTCCATGCATTTGGAGCAGTGCTCTGTACTGTTGATGCAGGGATTATCGTCCGATTTGGTTTTAGGCCTTCCCTGGTTGCAGTTGCATAATCCCACGTTTAACTGGAATACTGGCGATCTTAATGCTTGACGTCATGTTTTTCTGTTAATTCTATTTCTCCCCCTGAGGAGGTGAACACTCTACCTGAGTTTGTTCAGGACTTCGCTGATGTTTTCTCCAATGAGGCCTCCGAAGTGTTACCTCCTCATAGAGAATACAATTGCGCTATCGATTTGGTACCAGGAGCTAAGCTCCCTAAGGGTAGGATATTTAATCTCTCTTGTCCCGAACGTGAAGCCATGAGAGAGTATATCCAGGAATGCCTGGCCAAGGGTTACATTCGCCCCTCTACGTCTCCGGTAGGTGCTGGCTTCTTCTTCGTAGGGAAGAAGGATGGTGGTCTTAGGCCATGCATTGACTACCGTAACTTGAATAAGGTCACTGTAAGGAACCAGTATCCCCTTCCTTTGATTCCTGATCTCTTTAATCGGGTTCGGGGGCCCAATGGTTCTCTAAGTTTGATCTACGGGGGGCGTATAACCTTATCCGCATCAAAGAGGGGGATGAGTGGAAGACTGCGTTTAACACGCCCGAAGGTCATTTCGAATACCTCGTCATGCCCTTTGGGTTGTGTAATGCTCCCGCGGTCTTCCAGAATTTCATAAATGAGATTTTAAGAGATTACCTGGGGGTATTTCTTGTAGTGTAACTTGATGACATACTTGTGTTTTCCAAGGACTGGTCCTCCCACATTGAGCATGTCAGGAAGGTGCTCCAAGTCCTTCGGGAAAACAAACTGTTTGCGAAGACCGAAAAATGTGTGTTTGGGGTGCAGGAGATACAATTTTTGGTCAACTCCTCATGAATTCCGCATGGACCCTGCCAAGGTTCAGGCTGTGGCGGAATGGGTCCAACCTGCCTCCCTGAAGGCGTTACAGTGCTTCTTGGGGTTCGCTAATTATTACAGGAGATTTATTGTTAACTTCTCGGTCATCCCTAAGCCTCTTACGGACCTCACTCGCAAGGGTGCTGATCTCCTCCGCTGGCCTACTGAGGCTGTCCAGGCTTTTGAGGTCCTTAAGAAGTGCTTTATCTCGGCCCCGGTGTTGGTTCAGCCCAACCAAATGGAGCCATTTATCGTGGAGGTTGACTCGTCCGAGGTGGGAGTGGGGGCTGTCTTGTCCCAGGGTGCCAGGTCCCTCACCCATCTCCGTCCCTGTGCCTACTTCTCCAGGAAGTTTTCGCCCACTGAGAGTAACTATGATATTGGCAACCGCAAACTCTTAGCCATTAAATGGGCATTTGAAGAGTGGCGCCACTTCCTGGAGGGGGCTAGGCACCAGGTAACGGTCCTTACTGACCACAAGAATCTGGTTTTCCTAGAATCTGCCCGGAGGCTAAACCCGAGACAAGCTCGATGGGCGTTATTTTTTACCAGATTAAATTTTTTGGTTACCTATAGGGCTGGGTCTAAAAATATTAAGGCTGATGCACTGTCGCGTAGCTTCAAGGCCAGCCCTCCTTCGGAGGAAGATCCTGCTTGTATTTTGCCTCCAGGTATAATCATTTCCTCTATTGATTCTGATTTAGTCTCTGAAATTGCTGCTGATCAAGGTTCAGCTCCCAGGAACCTTCCTGAGACCAAGCTGTTTGTTCCCCTGCAATTCCGGCTAAGGGTACTTAGGGAAAATTATGACTCCGCACTATCTGGTCATCCAGGCATCCTGGGTACCAAGCACCTCATTGCCAGAAACTATTGGTGGCCTGGGTTGCCTAAAGACGTTAAGGCCTACGTCGCCGCTTGTGAGGTTTGTGCTAGGTCCAAGACTCCCAGGTCCCGACCAGCGGGCTTACTACGTTCTTTGCCCATTCCCCAGAGACCTTGGACCCATATCTCCATGGATTTTATCACCGATTTGCCTCCATCTCAAGGCAAGTCGGTGGTGTGGGTTGTAGTAGACCGCTTCAGTAAGATGTGCCACTTTGTGCCCCTCAAAAAACGACCCAATGCTAAGACGTTAGCTACCTTGTTTGTCAAACACATCCTGCGTCTCCATGGGGTCCCTGTCAATATTGTTTCTGACAGAGGGGTACAATTTGTTTCTTTGTTTTGGAGAGCCTTCTGTAAAAAGTTGGAGATTGATCTGTCCTTCTCCTCTGCCTTCCATCCTGAAACTAATGGCCAAACCGAGAGGACTAATCAGTCTCTAGAACAATATTTAAGGTGTTTCATCTCTGACTGTCAATTTGATTGGGTCTCTTTCATTCCCCTCGCCGAATTTTCCCTTAATAACCGGGTCAGTAACTCGTCAGGGGTCTCCTCCGTTTTCTGTAATTTTGGGTTTAATCCACGGTTCTCCTCCATTTCACCTGGTGGTTCCAACAATCCCGAGGTAGATGTCGTTCATCGGGAACTGTGCACAGTCTGGGCCCAGGTTCAGAAGAACCTAGAGGCGTCCCATAGCATACAAAAGACTCCGGCAGATAGAAGACGTTCTGCTAACCCCTTGTTTATGGTCGGGGATCTGGTGTGGCTATCGTCAAAGAACTTGCACCTTAAAGTCCCATCCAAGAAGTTTGCTCCCCGGTTTATAGAGCCGTACAAGGTCATTGAAGTCCTCAATCCTGTCTCCTTCCGACTGGAGTTGCCGCCATCTTTTCGAGTACACGACGTGTTTCATGCCTCCCTCCTTAAACGCTGCTCCCCGTCCTTGGCTCCCTCGAGGAAACCTCCTGTCCCCGTTCTCACCCCCGAGGGGGTAGAATTCGAGGTGGCCAAGATTGTGGACAGCAAGATGGTCCAAGGCTCCCTCCAGTACCTGGTCCATTGGAGAGGATACGGGCCTGAGGAGAGGACTTGGGTACCCGCCCGGGATGTTCACGCTGGGGTATTGGTCAGGAGGTTCCACCTTCGTTTCCCCAATAAACCAGGTCCATTTAGAAAGGGTCCGGTGGCCCCTCATAAAAGGGGGGGTACTGTTAAGGATCTGCCAGGCACAGCGTCTGTATCCACACCCATAGGTAATCAGCCTGCACCTGCTTCTATGTCTGTGAGACTGACTCCATCTTCCACCACTCAGGATGGCAGGCTTAGGAGTGGGAGAGCCTATCGCAGCCTGGCCAGACGGAGCTAGCTCCCGCCCTCTATTTATACCTGCCTTTCCTGTTCCTCCTTGCTTGTGATTCTTGTTTTGTTTCCTGGCCCTGCTGCAGCTTCTTTAACCTTTTGACCCTGCTTCATATCGACCCTGGCTTACTGACTACTCTCCTGCTCTGCGTTTGGTACCTCGTACACTCCTGGTTTGACTCGGCTCGTTCACCACTCTTGTTGCTCGCGGTGTTGCCGTGGGCAACTGCCCCTTTTCCCTTGCTTCTGTGTACCCTTGTCTGTTTGTCTGTCGGGCACTTATTGAGCGTAGGGACCGTCGCCCAGTTGTACCCCGTCGCCTAGGGCGGGTCGTTGCAAGTAGGCAGGGACTGAGTGGCGGGTAGATTATGGCTCACTTGTCTGTTTCCTTACCCCCATCATTACACCACCGTTTGTCCCTTGCGGCACTAACTGCTAACTTTCACGGTATATGCTCTCCCGCCTTCAGCCTGTGGCCAATAGGGATCGGACACTCTTAGGGACGCAACCAAGATTTTGGGTACAGGTGCGACAGTCTGTTATTTGTCCATTAACACGTCCTGGGTTGTTCGTCACCCTGTCCCTTTTATTACGGTCTGCTCCCAATAATCTTTTCCTTCATCTCAGGGAAACTGGTTTCAACAGGCAAAGAAGAGGAGAGAACGATACACTATTCCAGATTCATCAGCTTACACAGTCCTCTGAAGTAATTCTCCGCAGTATAATGTCCCACACAGATGCCATTACCAGTGTGGGCACCGGTTACACAGGGCACTTATCTCAGGTGCGGGCCAGCTCCAAGGATTATCTCTCTTCCAGTACAGCTGCTCCCCCTGGCACCTCCTCTGGTGTCCTCTCATCTCTACATCTCACATGGCAACCCCTGTACTACACTTCCTGTCAGACAGCTCTGTCCCTGGTCCTGCAGTGACACCTAGTGGCTGCTAATAACATGGCAGGCATACACAGATGAAACTGAAGCAGTCATCACTCAAGACAAGAGGGAACACAGAATGAAAGTGCCACTAACATGGGAGATGCACAGGAAAGACCATTCAATTTAAAAGGGCAGTATCACCCCCTTACATTCGCACTATCTACAGTGGCCACTCTGGCACTATCTACAGTGGGCACTGTGGCACTTTATATATGGGCTCTGGCACTTTGTATGTGGGCACTATCTACATGGGCATTGTGTTTTCAGGGGGTTGGGACAAAAAAAAAAACCTGACAAAAAAACGGATGGATTTTATTTAACTGGCATGAAAAAGGGATGAGAAAAGAGCAGCCGTGAACATTTGGTCTCTGTGCTGTCCCTCATTTCAAGAAAATGCCTTATTTTATTCCATACAATCCCAATGCTGCCACCAAAAGGTTGTATCGTGACTCTTTTTGGATCATGAGGATGCGCGCGCACACACACTGTTGACTTAGGTAGCCATAACACAAGTTTAACCCCTTAACCACATACATGTACGCGGCAGCTGTTAAGGGACTTGTGGAGCGGCCCACGGGCTGCGCGCACTCCATGCTTAGCAGCCGACACCTTACTGCAATCAGAGATGACTTTGATTCCACTCGTTTAACCCTTTAAATGCTGCGGTCAATAGCGACAACGGCATTTAAATAGTTAGAATCAAGGGGGGCGGCCACCTCCCAAGTGCGATCCGATTTTCCCCCCCCCCGATCATAGGTTGCCGATGATCGTCATGGCAGCCAAATGATCTGCCATCTTTGTACTCCATTGAGGGCTTCAAAGGAGATAGTCAGTATCATGATATCATGCAAGCGATCCAATGATCGCTAGTTCAAGTCCCCTACGGGGACTATTACAATTATTTTTTTTTAAAAAGCCAAGAACCGTTACATTTTTTTATGTTCCAAACAAAACAAAAAAAGTACTAAAAGTTAAAAAAAAAAAACGTTTTCTTTTTTTTCCCTAAAGCAATGTAAAAAAATAAAAACACAACTGGTATCTCCCTGTATGTAAAAGTCTGAACTACTACAATATAACACTATTTAACCCACTCTGAACACCGTAAAAAAATATACAAAACACCCAAATTGATGTTATTTTATTCACCTTAGCTATCCAGAAAATGGAATAAAAAATAATCAAAAAGTTTCATGTACCCCAAAATGGTATCAATAAAAACTACAGCTCGGCCCGCAAAAAATAAACCCTCACACCGCTCAATCAATGGAAAAATAAAAAAAAAACTTATGGCGACAGAAAACCACTTTTATTTGAGGAAATAGTACAAATTGTCACGCAAAAACAAGCCCTCATATGGCGATATAGACGGAAAAATAAAAAAAGTGATGGCTTTGGGAAGGCGGGGAGGAAAAAAACCGAAAAAGGAAGATTGGCCTGGTCTTTAAGGGGGTTAATAACTCAACAATATAAACATTCGATGGATACAACTAAACGTAGCGTAACGTACAGAATTGACTTAGCTGAGATTGCGATCCTCCGATCTCTTTCCGGGGAGACCGTACCAGCCAAAAAAACAGCGAGGATAAAACTGATGTACAAACCATGCAGGTTGTAGCGAAACCAAAAATGGCTGCAGCACGGGAGAAGCTTTTATTCCCCAAATAGTTTCAGTTTTCTTTTTAACGCCCAATACAATAAGATCTTTGCCGTTTGCTTGTTGGCGCGTGGGTGTTTGTTTTGCAAATTTCAACTCCGCTTATGAGGTTAACCCCCGTCATTTGTTTCACTTCTAAATCAACACGAGGAATTGGATAAAAGGCTTCTAGTCCAAACAGAAATGAGATCTGATAACAGCGAGACAATAGTACTCTTCACACGTTGTTCCAAATCCTCAACAAACCGAAGATCCTCTTGTGTTGGTGTTAAGAAGTTTGCGGGTTTCCGCTGCGTGCAAAATAACGCTCTGTAACATGGAGAATCGCATACGAAATGGAAGGAGTCCCACCCTAGATCTGCATCACAGGCTCCTAAACGCTTTGAGTCTCACGCGTATTCTTACACACGAGGATCAATTCACTTTGAGCGGGAGGACGGCGCTGGCGGCACTGTACTACACGTAATAAAAGTGGATACATATGGAGAACCTCTCTACGTATGTACCTCTATTGTACTGTGCCGCCATTGCCGGGCAGCTGGCGGCACCCGAAACTCACAAGGGCCCCAGAGGAGGAAAGAGTGTTTTATGCCATTCATATATATTTTTTATTTGCCTATGCTGTACTGTAGAATTGGTGATTTTTGGGCATGGAGGCCCTTACCACTAACCATTGTCCTGGACCCAAAAAGGCTATAGACGGCCCTGAGTGGGAGGTTGGGTTATGGAGGATGTTAATCTTAGATCATTAGCAGAACGTAGAGCGCGGGTAGGGCGGTGGTCAGAGATGAGGTGGGGGGGTTTAAGAAGGTGCAGCACTGTGGAGAGCTTTGTGGGCGAGCAGAATAGATGGGCAACAGGTCTGTGACTGGCACAGGGTAGAGGCATCAGTGTAGTGACTGGCACCAGGTAGCAGCATTGGGGTAGCAGTGCAGTGACTGGTACAACGCAGAGGCAACGGTGTAGCAGTCCAGTGTAGTGACTGGCACAGTGTGTGGAGGCATTGGTGTAGCGGTGCAGTGACTGGCACAGGGTAGAGCCATTGGTGTAGTGGTGCAGTGACGGGTAGAGCCATTGGTGTAGCGGTTGGTCCGAAAGAAGAGTAAGGCTTTGTTTACATCTGCGTCATGGCTCTGTTCCTTCGGAGCTTTCCGGCAGAACGGAGCCCTGACTGAAACAAATGATAACCATAGGTTGTTTGATTCCGGAACCCTTGCACAACGGAGACAAACGGAAACCATTTGCACCGGATCCGTCACCATTGAAATCAATAGAAATGGAAACCTATGGTTATCGTTTGTTTCAGTCAGGGCTCCGTTCCGGCGGAAAGCTCAGACGGAACGTCCGAATGGAACCCTGACGTAGATGTGAAGTTTCAGATAGAAGGAGGACATGATGTTAGAGACAACTGATAGAAAATCACTGGTGTTTTGTATTAGAGCGTGGTTGACCAGATTCCTCCACCGCCTATACATCATTCTCCTCCTGGTATTCTCTAAGAAGCTAGACTGCCCGGCACGAGGACCAGAGGTGAACCGTATGCAGCAGGAAAATGTAAATGGTCTGGGGGCTTTCTGAGCTGATGGAGACCGTGAGCCACCATCTCTCTCTCCATCTGTAATGACAGGGGTAAGGAAACAGACAAGTGAGCCCTAATCTACCCGCCACTCAGTCCCTGCTTACTTGCAACGACCCGCCCTAGGCGACGGGGTACAACTGGGCGACGGTCCCTACGCTCAATAAGTGCCCAACAGACAAGGGTACACAGAAGCAAGGGAAAAGGGGCAGTTGCCCACGGCAACACCGCGAGCAACAAGAGTGGTGAACGAGCCGAGTCAAACCAGGAGTGTACGAGCAGGGCCGGCCCTAGGATAGATGGCGCCCTGTGCGAAATGATCTTCCGGCGCCCCACCCCATCATTAAAAAAAAAATGCCCCATAAAAAAATTATAATGCCCCTTTAGTGCCCCCATACAGTATAATAATAATATTTAATAATATAATATTACAACCCCTTCAAGGACACAGTATTTTGTCCTCTAATTGTGCCCACAGTATTATGCCCCCTGTACCCCTACACAGTATAATGTCCGCTTAGTGGCCCCCATACAGTATAATGCCCCCCTGTAGATTTTGCCATATAGCCTCCCTGTAGACAGTGCCATAATCCCTCATCTAGGCCCCGTTCCCATGACGAACTGAGCTGCTCCATGACGGGACCCTAGTACAGAGTTTACCAACCTTTTCGGACTCGAGGCAGCACTGGAAAAACAAAATTTCCTCAGGGCCCCCCTACCAAAAATTGTTTTGAGAAAGACAGAAAACGGCTAAGAACAAGCACTACACTCATAGGGTATGTTCACACGTTTTTTGTAAGGCAAAAAAAATCTGCCTCAAAATTCCTTCAGCAACTGACAGTGTGTGTGTGACCTTTTTTTTGTGTTTTTTCTTAAGCTGTTGAAGCGAATGCAAAAGACGCAGGAAAAAAAAGCTCAAAACGAGCGCCGCAGGTATCTTCTGCCTTCTTTTAATTTCAATTGGAGGTCAGAGGTGGAAACCACTTGAAGACCATCAGCCCCCACTCACAGAAAAATTACCATCAACCCCCCACTCACAGTAAAATGACCATCAGCCCACCACTCACAGAAAAATGACCATCAGCCCACCACTCAGTAAAATGACCATCAGACCCCCACTCACAGATTCCCCCTGTAGGTAGCGCCACACAGCCCCTTGTAGGTAGCGCCACACAGCCCCCTTGTGGGTAGCACCAGACAGCTTACTTGTAGGTAGCGCCACACAGCTCCTTGTGGGTAGCACCACACAGCCCCCTTGTGGGTAGCACCACGTAGCCCCTTGTAGGTAGCACCACACAGCCCCCTTGTGGGTAGCGCCAGACAGCCCCCTTGTGGGTAGCGCCACACAGCCCCCTTGTAGGTAGCGCCACACAGCCCCCTTGTAGGTAGCGCCACACAGCCCCCTTGAAAGGTAGCGCCACACAGCCCCCTTGTAGGTAGCGCCACACAGCCCCCTTGTAGGTAGCGCCACACAGCCCCCTTGTAGGTGGCGCCACACAGCCCCCTTGTAGGTGGCGCCACACAGCCCCCTTGTAGGTGGCGCCACACAGCCCCCTTGTAGGTGGCGCCACACAGCCCCCTGTAGAGTGTGCCGCACAGCCCCCTGTAGGGAGTGCCGCCCAGCCCCCTGTAGGGAGTGCCGCACAGGCCACTAATAGGAAGTGGTAGGGAGTGAAAAAAAGGATTAAAAAAGGACAACTGTGCAGGAGCACACAAAATACCCAGCTTTCCCAGCTATCAAATAAATGTGTGGAAATAAACGAAGTTATAACTTTTATTTAGTCTGAGTAAAGGATTAATACTTTTAGCTAGATTAAATAAAAGTTATATCTAAGTTTATTTCCACACTTTTTTTTTTTATACCCGGGAAAGCTGGGTATTTTGTGTGCTCCTGCACAGTTGTCCTTTGTAGGTAGTGCCACAAAGCCCACAGCCCCCCTGTAGATAGCAACCACCCCTCCTTCCAGTAAAGATAACGCCACTGTAGCTCCCTGAAGGAGCGGAATCCCCGTGTGGCCGGGGATTCCGGTCCTGGAGCGCTGCTTGATGCCTCTGTCCATATATGGACAGTGACATCAGGGAAAACTCCTGAGTTGGAATCCCCGTCCACGGCGTTGCAGACGCTATGACCGTCGATTCCACTCCAGGAGAAGCTCCTGTCGTCTATGTCCATGACGTCATTGGCTTCTCCTGGAGTGGAATCCCCGATCATAGAGTCTGCAATGCTGTGACCGGGGATTCCGCTTCAGGAGTTTCCCCTGATGTCACTGTCCATATATGGACAGAAACATCAAGCAGCGCTACAGGAGCGGAATCCCCGGCCACACGGGGATTCCGCTCCTTCAGGGAGCTACTGTGGCGCTAGTAGACAGCAGAGCAGGGAGATACCTCCCTGCTCTGCTATAGTGCCCCCCCTGTAGATAGCAACCCCCCCCCCTTCCAGTATAGATAGCGCCACTGTAGCTCCCTGAAGGAGCGGAATCCCCGTGTGGCCGGGGATTCCGGTCCTGGAGCGCTGCTTGATGCCTCTGTCCATATATGGACAGTGACATCAGGGAAAACTCCTGAAGCGGAATCCCCGGTCACAGCATTGCAGACGCTATGACCGTCGATTCCACTCCAGGAAAAGCTCCTGACGTCTGTGTCCATGACGTCATTGGCTTCTCCTGGAGTCGAATCCCCGATCATAGCGTCTGCAACGCTGTGACCGGGGATTCCGCTTCAGGAGTTTTCCCTGATGTCACTGTCCATATATGGACAGAGGCATCAAGCAGCGCTCCAGGACCGGAATCCCCGGCCACACGGGGATTCCGCTCCTTCAGGGAGCTACGGTGGCGCTATCCTGGAAGGGGGGGGGTTTGATATCTACAGGGGGGCACTATAGCAGAGCAAGGGAGGTATCTCCCTCCTCTGCTGTCTACTAGCGCCGCTGTAGCTGAAGGGAGCTACAGTGGCGCTAGTAGACAGCAGAGCAGGGAGATATCTCCCTGCTCTACTATAGTGCCGTCTCTACCGCTATAGTAGCCACAGCAGCTGCTAGCGGCGCCACCGCCCTCATGCCCGGTGTCACCGCTAGCAGCCGCCATGGCTGCTACAGCGGTAGCCACTAAGTGAAGAAGCGCCCGGGTGCGACTACAGTTAGTGTGTGTATCCCCGCTGGTAGTTGCAACGGCGCGGGGATACACACACCCGCTGGCGCCCCTCTTGCCGTGTGGCGGCTGGCGCCCTGTGCGACCGCACTGGTCGAACATAGCTAAGGCCGGCCATCATGTCACGGACACTGGGTTTGTGGACCCACTAGGCCGCTCCGCCGTAGCGGGGAGGCAGCTGACCAGGTCACAGTCTATGTGAAAGTAAGATAGCAGACAGTAATGCTTAGGTACCTGAAATAGTCCGGACGGTGACTGTAGCTTCAGCACGGATGGAGGCAGGTGCGGAAAGTGGCGCCAGACGTGGCGGGCAGTATCCGATGAGCAGATGGCACTTGACGTGGCAGATGGCACTTGACGTGGCAGATGACACTTGACGTGGCAGATGACACTTTAACACGGGTAGGCACAGGAACAATGCGGAATACAGGAACGGTAACAGGGCACGGGTAACAGCTGGAACGGGAGACACTAAGGGACCATTTGCGAGACAGACAGGGAAAGACTAACAACGCTCAGTCAAGGATCAGAAGGGCTGGGGCATTCTTATAGGGCAGGAAATCATGTGGGTTAATGAACATTGTTTTCATGTGCGCGCGCTGGCCCTTTAAGAGCGGGCGTGAGCGTGCGCGCGCACCCTACGGGACCCGGACGGAGCGGAAGTGAGCGCTGGCATCTCCTAGGAGGGAGACGGAGGCCAGCGCTCACAGATCCATGGCTGCGGGCGTCGGGAGTTGAGTGAATCCGACGTCCCGCGGCCATGGGCGCTACACATCAGTACATTTTGACTGGCCTATGGCTCTTCCATAAATGTCTTTCATCCGATCGGATTACCGCTTTAAAGGGGTGTTCCAACTATAGACCTTTATGGCAGATCCGTAGAATTTGCCATTAATATCTAATAATCAGAATACCCTTTTTTTGATTTGTACAGTGTCGGGATCCCA
Organism: Rhinoderma darwinii; assembly: GCF_050947455.1. Classification (NCBI taxonomy): domain Eukaryota; kingdom Metazoa; phylum Chordata; class Amphibia; order Anura; family Rhinodermatidae; genus Rhinoderma; species Rhinoderma darwinii. The sequence continues at coordinate 9,040,285 of NC_134698.1, read as the reverse complement.
CGTTACCGACTTATAATGCGAACCGCAGCGTTTGCAAACGGGGAGTTCTGGCGGTCTCCATTATAGTATATGGGAACATCTGAGCGCACTTCTCCTCTGTCTGATGCAGAACGGTGAATAACTGATGTACACGTTCATGGGACTGTTATGCGCTGTGCGGTCCCATGAGTCTGAGTTATGATTGATTATTTTGGGAACGTGTGTGTATATAATGATATTTTATTTTTATTTTTCAGTGTTTCTACTATTTATCCAACTCGATTTGACCAAAAGCCGAGAAGTGAAACACGCAGCTTTGTCTTCGGATATAACGTTTTGTTTTAAGCCATGTAAACCCAATAATCTATATAAGATTTATCATGGAATTGTGACGATCTACATCCCCTGTCATGCTACATACCAAATACCAGATAAATTTGAGGGCAGGATCAGCGTGAAGGAAACCACCGGATGTATCACTCTAAGCAATGTAACCGAGAAAGATGGCGGCCTTTATACTCTGGAACACAAGAACGGCAATGGGAAAAAAGAAACGTATCGCGAGATCATGTACATTCTTCATGGTAAGACTGAATATATCCCTAAATCAAAACCTTTTCTCGCTTTGCTTGGTGTAGATAAACTCTTCTTCCATGCCTGCTGTAATTCACGTCACACTCTGCATACTCTGTCAAAGTCTACACAGCTAAGTCAGCATCTCAATTGTGCAGAGATTGCTCCTCAACTACGTTGTTTGGATCAAGCTCTACAGCCTGTTGCTGCAGAACCCTGACTTATAGAGCTGACTTCTATCCCTTTTTAGTATTTGTCTAGGACCGAATCAAATTAATATTAGGCTAAGTTCACACATTGAAGATTTGCCTATGGCAAATCTGATGTGTATTTTACAAGAGGGTTCGTGCTCATTACTCCTGTTGATTATTCTTTTTTTTTTTTTCTACCCGCGCAGACAAAGCTGCAGTTTTTTTCTTTTTCCTCAGAAGCGTGTAAATGGGATATGAAACACCCTATTTACTTGCCTTGGATGTGGAATGTTAGTAGATTTGATGAGGATTTAGGCCTGGAATTTGCAACTAAATGCTCATAATATCCTGAACGTGTGAACATGGCCTAAATCTAGCAGAGACTGATGTAGGAGGCTACGTTTATGCTGTATGTAGCTTTGCAGGAGGGTGGTGGTAGGCCTTGCTGTGACTACTTACTTAGAGGAATTGGTTGAGTACAATGACATGGTCACTAATGGAAGGGAGGCCTGCTGTGACTAAATGAGAAACGAGGAGGCAACACGTATTATTTTTTATTATATGGGAAGAGGGGGCACTGCCTCCAGGGATATGTAAAGAAAAGCTCTCACATTTTTGCTTCTTAAAGGGAATATGTCATTACAAAATGATTTTCTTGTATATTCAAGATTGTTTTTTAAAACCTTCTAGGTTATTATTGGAATTAGAAAAAAAAAATAAATAGTACTAAAATCTTGCAGTTTTCACTCATCCCATTATCATCACAGGCAGGATTACACTGACCGGTAACACCTATATACAGATAACACAGGATCTACCATTCATAATAGACTGACCCTTCCTGTTCTGCAGCGATCACTTCTTAGCAGTCATCTCATTATCACAAGCAGGATTACACTGACCGGTAACACCTCTATATAGATTACACATGAACCACCATTTATAATAGACTGACCTTTCCTGATCCATAGAGATCACCTCTCAGCAGTCATCTCATTATCATCACGGCCAGGATTACACTGACCGCTAACACCTCTATATATAGATAATGCAGGGTTCACTATTCACAATAAACTGACCCTTCCTGTTCTGTAGAGATCACTTCTCAGTAGTCATCTCTTTACAATCACAGGCACTGTAATGGCAGGGGGTAGGGAGACGGACAAGTGAGCCCTAATCTACCCGCCACTCTGTCCCTGCCTACTTGCAACGACCCGCCCTAGGCGACGGGGTACAACTGGGCGGCGGTCCCTGCGCTCAGTAAGTGCACGACAAACACGACAAACATACAAAGGAACACAAGCAAGGAAAAGGGACCGTTGCCCACGGCAACACCGTGAGCAACCAGAGTGGTGAACGAGCCGAGTCAAGCCAGGAGTGTGCGAGGTACAAAACGAAAAGCAGAAGAGTAGTCGGTAAGCCAGGGTCTGTATGGAGCAGGATCAAAAATAGCAGGAGCTGTAGCTTGGCCAGGAAACCACAAGGAAAGAAACACAAGCAAGAACAAGCACCGAGGGACAGGAAGTGCAGGCTTAAATAGACCGAGGGCGGGAGCTAGCTGAGTCTGGCCAGGTTACGATAGGCTCTCCCACTCCTAAGCCTGCCAGCCTGAATGGTGGAAGCAGGAGTCAGTCTCAGGGATGTATTCTCAGGTGCTGACTGATTAGTTCTGGGAGTTAACCCCGAAGCTGTGCCTGGCAGATCCTTTACAGTACCCCCCCTTTTATGAGGGGCCACCGGACCCTTTCTAAGTGGACCTGGCTTACTGGGGAAACGCAGGTGGAACCTCCTGACCAATACCCCAGCGTGAACATCCCGGGCGGGTACCCAAGTCCTCTCCTCGGGCCCGTATCCTCTCCAATGGACCAGGTACTGGAGGGAGCCTTGGACCATCTTGCTGTCCACAATCCTGGCCACTTCGAATTCCACCCCCTCCGGGGTGAGGATGGGAACAGGAGGTCTCCTCGAGGGAGCCAAGGACGGGGAGCAGCGTTTGAGGAGGGAGGCATGAAACACGTCGTGTATCCGAAAAGACGGGTAACTCCAGCCGGAAGGAGACAGGATTGAGGACCTCAATGACCTTATACGGCCCAATAAACCGGGGAGCAAACTTCTTGGACGGAACCTTGAGACGCAAGTTCCTAGACGACAACCACACTAGATCCCTGACCATAAACAGGGGGTTAGCCTAACGTTTTTTATCAGCCTGAGTTTTTTGTACGCTCTGGGACACCTCTAGGTTTTTCTGAACCTGGGCCCAGACTGTGCACAGTTCCCGATGAACGACCTCTACCTCGGGATTGTTGGAACTACCAGGTGAAACGGAGGAGAACCGTGGATTAAACCCAAAATTACAAAAAAAAGGAGAGACCCCTGACGAGTTACTGACCCGGTTATTAAGGGAAAATTCGGCGAGGGGAATGAAAGAGACCCAATCAAATTGACAGTCAGAGACAAAACACCTTAAGTATTGTTCTAGAGATTGATTAGTCCTCTCCGTTTGGCCATTGGTTTCAGGATGGAAGGCAGAGGAGAAGGACAGATCAGTCCCCAACTTCATACAGAAGGCTCTCCAAAACAATGAAACAAATTGTACCCCTCTGTCCGAAACAATATTGACAGGGACCCCATGGAGACGCAGGATGTGTTTGACAAACAAGGTAGCCAACGTTTTGGCGTTGGGTAGTTTCTTGAGGGGCACAAAGTGGCACATCTTACTGAAGCGGTCCACCACCACCCACACCACCGACTTGCCTTGGGATGGAGGCAAATCGGTGATAAAATCCTTGGAGATATGTGTCCAAGGTCTCTGGGGAATGGGCAACGAACGCAGTAAGCCCGCTGGTCGGGACCTGGGAGTCTTGGACCTAGCACAAACCTCACAAGCGGCGACGTAGGCCTTAACGTCTTTAGGCAACCCAGGCCACCAATAATTTCTGGTAATGAGGTGTTTGGTACCCAGGGTGCCTGGATGGCCAGATAGTGCGGAGTCATGATTTTCCCTAAGTACCCTTAGCCGGAATTGCAGGGGAACAAACAGCTTGTTCTCAGGAAGGTTCCCGGGAGCTGCACCTTGATCAGCAGCAATATCAGAGACTAAATCAGAATCGATCGAGGAAATGATTATACCTGGAGGCAAAATACAAGCAGGATCTTCCTCCGAAGGAGGGCTGGCCATGAAGCTACGCGACAGTGCATCAGCCTTAATATTTTTAGACCCAGCCCTATAGGTAACCAAAAAATTGAATCTGGTAAAAAATAACGCCCATCGAGCTTGTCTCGGGTTTAGCCTCCGGGCAGATTCTAGGAAAACCAGATTCTTGTGGTCGGTAAGGACCGTTACCTGGTGCCTAGCCCCCTCCAGGAAGTGGCGCCACTCTTCAAATGCCCATTTAATGGCTAAGAGTTCGCGGTTGCCAATATCATAGTTACTTTCAGTTGGCGAACACTTCCTGGAGAAGTAGGCACAGGGGCGGAGATGGGTGAGGGACCTGGTACCCTGGGACAAGACAGCCCCCACTCCCACCTCAGATGCATCAACTTCCACTATAAATGGCTCCATTTGGTTGGGCTGAACCAGCACCGGGGCCGAGACAAAGCACTTCTTAAGGACCTCAAAAGCCTGGACAGCCTCAGGAGGCCAGTGGAGGAGATCAGCACCTTTGCGAGTGAGGTCCGTAAGGGGCTTAGCGATGACCGAGAAGTTAGCAATAAATCTCCTGTAATAATTAGCGAACCCCAAAAAACACTAACGCCTTCAGGGTGGCAGGTTGGACCCATTCCGCCACAGCCTGAACCTTGGCGGGGTCCATGCGAAATTCATGAGGAGTGAGGATTTGACCCAAAAATGGAATCTCCTGTACCCCAAACACACATTTTTCGGTTTTGGCAAACAGTTTATTTTCCCAAAGGACCTGGAGCACCTTCCTGACATGCTCAATGTGGGAGGACCAGTCCTTGGAAAACACCAGTATGTCATCAAGGTACACTACCAGAAAAATCCCCAGGTAATTTCTCAAAATCTCATTTATGAAATTCTGGAAGACCGCAGGGGCATTACACAACCCAAAGGGCATGACGAGGTATTCGAAATGGCCTTCGGGCGTGTTAAACGCAGTCTTCCACTCATCCCCCTCTTTGATGCGAATAAGGTTATACGCCCCCCGTAGATCCAAGTTAGAAAACCATTGGGCCCCCTCAACCTGATTAAAGAGATCAGGAATCAAAGGAAGGGGATACTGGTTCCTTACCGTGACCTTATTCAGGCTACGGTAGTCAATGCATGGCCTAAGACCACCATCCTTCTTCCCTACGAAGAAGAAGCCAGCACCTACCGGAGAAGAAGAGGGACGAATGTAACCCTTGGCCAGGGATTCCTGGATATACACTCTCATAGCTTCACGTTCGGGACAAGAAAGATTAAATATCCTACCCTTAGGAAGCTTAGCTCCTGGTACCAATTCGATAGCGCAATCGTATTCTCTATGAGGAGGTAACACTTCGGAGGCCTCCCTAGAGAAAACATCAGCGAAGTCCTGAACAAACTCGGGTAGCGTATTCGCCTCCTTAGGGGGAGAAATAGAATTAACAGAAAAACATGACGTACAACATTCATTACCCCATTTGGTTAGCTCCCCAGTATTCCAGTCAAACGTAGGATTATGCAACTGCAACCAGGGAAGACCTAGAACAAAATCGTACGATAATCCCTGCATCAACGGTACAGAGCATTGCTCCAAATGCATGGAGCCAACAAGGAGTTCAAAAACAGGGGTATGCTGTGTAAAATAACCATTAGCAAGAGGAGTGGAGTCGATACCCACTACCGGGACAGGTTTAGGCAAATCAATCAGAGGCATAGCAAGGGACAAAGCAAATTCCACAGACATGATATTAGTAGAGGACCCTGAATCCACGAAGGCACTGCCGGTAGCAGACCTACCACCAAAAGAGACCTGAAAGGGAAGCAAGATCTTAGTACGTTTCATATTTACGGGAAATACCTGTGCGCCCAAGTGACCTCCCCGATGATCACTTAGACGCGGAAGTTCTCTGGCTGCAATCTTACGCTTAGGACAGTTGTTCACTTGATGCTTGTCATCCCCACAGTAGAAGCAGAGACCATTCTTCCTGCGGAATTCTCTACGTTGTTGGGGGGACACGGAGGCCCCGAGTTGCATAGGTATCTCTGAATCTTTCGGGGAGGAACGAAGCAACGGAGCTTCGGGAGGCATCATGGGGGAGTCGGAGGAGAAAACACAAACGTTCACGTTGTCGTTCCCTGAGACGTCGGTCAAGTCGTATCGCTAAAGCCATAACCTGGTCTAGGGAGTCAGAAGAGGGATAGCTAACTAGCAGGTCTTTCAGGGCATTCGACAGACCCAACCTAAACTGGCACCTTAAGGCAGGGTCATTCCACCGAGAAGCTACGCACCACTTCCGAAAGTCAGAGCAATACTCCTCAACAGGTCTCTTACCCTGACCTAAGGTCACCAGCTGACTCTCGGCAAAGGCAGTCCTGTCAGTCTCGTCATAAATAAGTCCGAGAGCAGAAAAGAAACCATCAACGGAGGAAAGTTCAGGGGCGTCAGGAGCCAAGGAGAAGGCCCACTCTTGGGGCCCTTCCTGGAGCCGGGACATAATTATACCCACCCGCTGGCTCTCAGAACCTGAGGAATGAGGCTTTAAACGAAAGTAAAGCCTACAACTCTCCCGAAAGGAGAGAAAAGCCCTCCGGTCCCCTGAGAACCGGTCGGGCAACTTGAGGTGGGGTTCAAGAGGTGCGGTGAGGGGAACTACCAGGGTAGCATCAGGCTGGTTGACCCTCTGAGCCAGGGCCTGGACCTGTAGGGAGAGACCCTGCATTTGCTGAGCCAGGGTCTCACGGGGATCCATAGTGGTGACGGGGACCAGGGGTAGACTAGGTATGGGCTTGTTATTATGTAATGGCAGGGGGTAGGGAGACGGACAAGTGAGCCCTAATCTACCCGCCACTCTGTCCCTGCCTACTTGCAACGACCCGCCCTAGGCGACGGGGTACAACTGGGCGGCGGTCCCTGCGCTCAGTAAGTGCACGACAAACACGACAAACATACAAAGGAACACAAGCAAGGAAAAGGGACCGTTGCCCACGGCAACACCGTGAGCAACCAGAGTGGTGAACGAGCCGAGTCAAGCCAGGAGTGTGCGAGGTACAAAACGAAAAGCAGAAGAGTAGTCGGTAAGCCAGGGTCTGTATGGAGCAGGATCAAAAATAGCAGGAGCTGTAGCTGGGCCAGGAAACCACAAGGAAAGAAACACAAGCAATAACAAGCACCGAGGGACAGGAAGTGCAGGCTTAAATAGACCGAGGGCGGGAGCTAGCTGAGTCTGGCCAGGTTACGATAGGCTCTCCCACTCCTAAGCCTGCCAGCCTGAATGGTGGAAGCAGGAGTCAGTCTCAGGGATGTATTCTCAGGTGCTGACTGATTAGTTCTGGGAGTTAACCCCGAAGCTGTGCCTGGCAGATCCTTTACAGGCACGATTACTTATCACACAGTTTTGTGTTTGATATGGATAAAAAGTAACAAAAATAATATTTTTTTTACACCTTCTATATGGAGTTCTGACTTATCTCTTTATCTACAATTTTTATGCGGTAAGGGGTTTTACCTCGGGGTCTGGCACCCATCCCTTACGTAATCTCCTAAAAGAGTTGCCTAGTAGTATCTACTAGGCAGGATTACAACATCCGGTAATACCTCTATATAGAGAACACAGGATCCACTATTGTCAATAGGCGATGGACACCGCTCCCCTCCGTGCGCAATGACCTCTGCACAGAGCATGCCCATAACAGTCTTCCTTAGAAGTCAATGGGTCACCTCCTGTTCACCGGATCCTATGGTCCATTTGACTGCTGTAAAGCACATTTCTAAATGCTGTTAACAGCTGTTCATGTAAGATGGGTGCCCCCATATTCATGTACAGAAAATATAATTTAAAAAAATCACAATAAAAAAAACTGGTAGAAAAAGTGTTTCACTATCTGGTTTTAATTAGTAAAAACATTATAGGTGATACATTTCCTTTAACTGGGTGGTTTGGACTCTACAGCGGGTTGTTGCTGCCTCTTAACCTTGTCTCAGGTTTGTCCATGAATGATTTCAGATGTCGATCCATCAATGAAATAAAACTAAAAAAACGTTCTCCTCCCTCTAGAACAAGTCTGGATCCATGAACTATTCCGTAACGTCACTAATAGGACTATATCCCTCACTGTGGTCTGTCCTGGAGAACCGGACACCATCATCTGGAGATGGGGTGGAGGAGACCTGCCTGACTGGAATTGGCTGAGTGGTGATAATCGGTCAATCACAGTCCCTGATGATGTCACCGGGATGATCACGGTTCACGTCTCTAATCGAGTCAGTACGGACAGTAAGAATATTACCCTAATAAAAGGTAAGGCCCCGGATTAAATCAATACAGTGTAAACAACGGTGCCATAAAAATCCTCGGTCATAAATGTAACGTAATGCTGAATTTGCAGATGTTTTGGATTATCCAACGTAAGACCTTTCAGCAAGGCCAAAATACAAAAAAATAATGATCAGCAACGATCACCCCTGTCCCAGCCTATCCATTGTATCGAATGTTGAACCCAAAAATCTCAATGACCCCTGATTTGTGTGTGCTGTTGTGACTCAATGTCTGTCTCTCTGTTTAGCGACTAACGGGCAATCTAAAAGGACCTGAACACTTGCCGATCGACGATATAGCACGTCGATCAGATTACCACATTTATATGGTGCAATTATTGTGAGCCGACGACAAATTGTGATTGAACGAGTTCTCCTTCATCTGATGTGTTTACATGGGGCAATTATCAGCAACTAACAATTGTTAACTGATCACAATTGCCTGTAACACTTTTTATTGGCCAGCTGACATTTCAGGCTTCCTCCGCTTCTTCCTTTCGGACCCTGCCGCGGCCTGGAGGTTGTGTATGGTCTTTTCTACTTCTCCAGCCAGGATCTTTTAGTCAACTGGCCTTCATCATAGCGAGCCAGCTCCCATAGACTAGAATGGAGAGCGCTGTGGACATGGAATCCCCACCTATCACACATTTATGAAAACCCCTCTATGTTGACATAAAAACTTTTCTGAATGTTAAAAGTATCCATGGCCCTGAAATATAAAAATGGCATTAAGATTTTTGGCTATGCATCTTATTATTAAAGGGTAACTAAACGCTTGACAAACTAGTGACACGTCAGACGTTTTGATTGGTGGGGGTCCGAGCACTGAGACCCCACTGATCGCTAAAATGAAGCGACAGAAGCATACGTGTGAGCGCTCAGCTGTTTCGGGTCTGTTCTGTTTTTTCCGGAAATCAATGTATCGGTGTATGGGCTCAATAGAAAGTCTATGAGTGGTTCCCTTTAAAGGTCTTTCTGACATGTCCGTTTCGGTTTCCTCCCTAGATCTCAATGGAAAATCTGGTCATTTGGGTCGCACAATGTTTCGGAATATGACCAGAGTGATATGGGGCCCAGGTGGAGGACGGCCCGGTAATCAGACGCTCAGTCTCCCGAGAAACATCACTAGCATATTTCTCATGAACTTCTCAGGTAACAATGTGATGTATGTGATATTCCTGGTCATCGGTGTCAGACTTTTTTTAGTTCAAGGTATTACTGGGAGCATGACGCCTGACTAATGGTGGGCTGTAAGAATTACGCTACTTTTGCAACCATTTTTTTGTTTTTTTAATTGAGCCTTTAAAGAGGCTCTGTCACCAGATTATAAGTGCTCTATCACCTACATAGTCTGATCGGCGCTGGAATGTAGATAACAGCAGTGGTTTTTATTTTCAAAAACGATAATTTTTTTAGCAAGTTATGAGCAATTTTAGATTTATGCTAATGAGTTTCTCAATGGACAACTGGGCGTGTTTTACTTTTTACCAACTGGGTGTTGTACAGAGGCGTGTATGACGCTGACCAATCAGTGACCAATCAGTGTCCTGCACTTCTCTTCATTCACAGTGTGATTGTGCAGTGAAAGATGCTGGGCTGGAACAATGAGAAGTGTATGACGCTGATTGGTCAATGATTGGTCAGCATCATACACTCCTCTGTACAACACCCAGTTGGTAAAAAGTAAAACACGCCCAGTTGTCCATTGAGAAACTCATTAGCATAAATCTAAACTAGCTCATAACTTGCTCAAAATTGATCGTTTTTCAAAATAAAAACCACTGCTGTTATCTATATTACAGCGCCGATCAGATTATGTAGGAGATAGGGCGCTTATAATCTGGTGACAGAGACTCTTTAAATATCTTACCATTTTGTGTATACAGCTCTTATGCAAACCTATGTGTCTCCATGGTTACAGACTACAAACAAATCCTGCGTGTAGTCTGATCCTGCAGTGTGTTACACTCCATTGGGCCCCTTTTTCTTTTTAGCAACCTACAGTGGGGGGATTTCATCAATCGATTTGTGACGGTTTTCTGGCAAAGGAAAGTCGCAGATTTTGGCGTAAACTATAGTTGCGCTAAAATTTGCGCCAATTTTCTTGTCTCACCACTTGTGAAACTAAAAGCCATAACTAAGGACGCAGTTCGCGTCTGAAACGCGTAGGCACCGCCTATATCTTCAATTAGCCATTGTACTTTGGAAAACGCCTATTGTCAATTTTAAACTACCTTTTCTTTTGGAATAAAACTTGGAAGAAGTTCCCGATTTTAACAGACACATTGGTCTCAGCGCTGGATCCATCCTTTATCTTTCTGTTTTAATTACACCTATCTAGTGGTGTTGGGGGTCAAAAAGTTGTTAGTCTTCCATTTTTTTTTTCTGCGAATGCAGATTTATTTATTTTTTCAATACCCAGCATGTTAAAATGGATTGAATGTATTGATACTGGTTTTAGCCAATAGAGGTCAATGGGTTTATTTTTTTAAAATGCATGTTCCTTTTTGCATAGTTTACGTGTTCTTATTTGTTCCTGCTTTCCAAAAAAATGGTTAATCCCTCAACAAAAAAAGTAACAAATAAGGATGAAAAATGGACGACTCAGAAAATATGGAACCAAAAAAAGATACAATACAGGAACAAATTGGAAAATAAAACAGACCCGTATTGCATATCCATATTTTGATTTGTCTTTTCATACGTATTTGTGAAGGTGCCTTGTGAGGAAACAGTGGCTGTCTGTGCCTCAGAGTTGACTTGACTCAATCGAGCTTCTGAGGGGTTTCTTGTTCAAAGAATGCAGCCTTAGGCCTCCTTCACACTTGGGTATGAAAATGCAGATTACCAGCTATGGTCTGTCACCAGCTGCAGTCACACATTATCAGTAGTGCAGGTCTATATCACCAGCTGCAGTCACACATTATCAGAGGTGCAGGGTCTATGTCACCAGCTGCAGTCACATATTATCAGAGGTGCAGGTCTATGTCACCAGCTGCAGTCACATATTATTAGAGGTGCAGGGTCTATGTCACCAGCTGCAGTCACACATTATCAGAGGTGCAGGGTCTATGTCACCAGCTGCAGTCACATATTATCAGAGGTGCAGGTCTATATCACCAGCTGCAGTCACATATTATCAGAGGTGCAGGTCTATATCACCAGCTGCAGTCACACATTATCAGTGGTGCAGGTCTATATCACCAGCTGCAGTCACACATTATCAGAGGTGCAGGGTCTATGTCACCAGCTGCAGTCATACATTATCAGAGGTGCAGGGTATGTGTCACCAGCTGCAGTCACACATTATCAGTGGTGCAGGTCTATATCACCAGCTGCAGTCACATATTATCAGAGGTGCAGGGTCTATGTCACCAGCTGCAGTCATACATTATCAGAGGTGCAGGGTCTATGTCACCAGCTGCAGTCATACATTATCAGAGGTGCAGGGTATGTGTCACCAGCTGCAGTCACACATTATCAGTGGTGCAGGTCTATATCACCAGCTGCAGTCACATATTATCAGAGGTGCAGGGTCTATGTCACCAGCTGCAGTCACATATTATCAGAGGTGCAGGTCTGTCACCAGCTGCAGTCACATATTATCAGAGGTGCAGGTCTATGTCACCAGCTGCAGTCACATATTATCAGAGGTGCAGGTCTATGTCACCAGCTGCAGTCACATATTATCAGAGGTGCAGGTCTATGTCACCAGCTGCAGTCATACATTATCAGAGGTGCAGGTCTATGTCACCAGCTGCAGTCACATATTATCAGAGGTGCAGGTCTATATCACCAGCTGCAGTCACATATTATTAGAGGTGCAGGGTCTGTGTCACCAGCTGCAGTCATACATTATCAGAGGTGCAGGGCCTGTGTCACCAGCTGCAGTCACATATTATCAGTGGTGCAGGGTCTATATCACCAGCTGCAGTCATACATTATCAGAGGTGCAGGGTATGTGTCACCAGCTGCAGTCACATATTATCAGAGGTGCAGGTCTATGTCACCAGCTGCAGTCACACATTATCAGAGGTGCAGGGCCTGTGTCACCAGCTGCAGTCACATATCACAGTTTTGTGCGGTTGTTCATACCAGTGGAGGTCTGTACTCTGCAGTTATGGAGTCAGCAGAGCGTTGGCGACTTTTCTGCACTTGCTCCTCAGCACTCGGCCCCCCCGCTCTGTAACTTTACGTGGTCTGCACTTCGTGGCTGAGTTGCGGCGGTTCCTTCCACTTACAATAATATCACTCACAGGTGATGGTGGAAAATCTAGGTGGGAAGACATTTCCGGGACGGACTTGTTACAACGGTGGCGTCCTATTACAGGACTGCGCTGGAATCCAGTGATCTCTTTACAACGACCCGTCCTATCACTAATGTCTGTAAAGTGACTGCAGGGCGAGTGCCAGATGTTATACACCTGGGGGGATGGGACTGAAGGAAACACCTGAACTCAATGATGAGGAGGGGGCAAATACTTTTCTCCATATAATGTATATTCCAAAATTCATTTATACAGAATTTTAGATCAATGCGATCAGTACACTCTAAATATGGGGAGAAATCCTCTCCAAACAACCAATAATAGACAGACATAATTGTGACATTTTGTTGTATTATCTGTGTGTGCGGAGGACGGATGTGAGACGCAGGATATATTATGATATTACATTGATATGACGTCATGATTGTATCGTCTATTACTTGCTTTGCTGCTGTCAATAATAGTAGTTTTCTCTCTGCCGCAGCTGTTCCTTCACTGATGATCACGTAAGATATTTTTACATTACATTTTGTGCTGTTTTGTGCACTTGGTGTGTGTTTTTTTTTGTCTTTGTTTCTTTTGTCACTAAAATATATGTATGTAAAATGCACTTCTTTGGCCTAAATCTGCACATATACCTCTCTCCTATTACAATATTCTGTGGTTTACCTGACATGTGCCACCTGTCTGCAGAACATATCACTTTGGGAGCAGGTCTAGGTTTTGCACCTTGTCTGTATTTTTCTTATGTCATGATATATAACAATCTCGTGATATCTAGCTCCGTATTATTGCTGCTGTTCAGAAATTGTGACCTTGAAGATGCCTGGTGACCGATCCCCAATACATTCGCTAACATTCACTCTTAAAGGGGTATTCCGGTTACAAGTTGCCCCCTATCTGTAGGGTAAAGGGTAACTTTCTGACAGCTCGGTTCCCCACCATTTGAGAACGGGGACCCCGAACCACTCGTTTGAACCGAGCGGCAGGTCGCTCATCCGCATTCATTCTCTATGGGAGCGCCGGAGATGGCCGAGTGCAGTGTTCTGCTTTTTCCGGCGCTGCCATAGAGAATGACTGCGGATGAACGACCTGCCGCTCGGTTCAAACGAGGTGTTTGGGGTCCCCATTCTAGTAAACGAGCCCTCTGACACCCAATTTACCACTTAACCTACGGATAGGGGGTAACTTGTTGCAACCGGAATACCCCTTTAATTGTGCCACATATCGGAGTCTATTATGCGCTGTCTTTTTAAATGAGTAGTAGATGCATGAAGCGGGTTGGTGTATTTTATGTTTATTGGTTTGTGCTCTTCTCCGGTCACGCTGGTTATTTTATCCGTACGATGGGATGTGAATGAACTTATCTTTGTTTTACAGAAATAACAGATGAACCTCCGTTTGGAAGTCGTATATACTTTGGCGTTCTCGGGGGCATATTGGTTCTTTGTATGATTGTGGCACTTGTGGTAAGTTGATCTGCTACAACTTTTAGGTTCTAGTCTTGTAATGGTTTCGGCTTCTGTAAAGTACCCACAATTGCAATGAAATAGAATTAATTTATTCCAATCTAGTATTCCGTCACACTGTGTCAGCCCCTCAGGTCACTGGAGGCTGTACAGTAACCGGCAGTCATCTTTTTCCTGATGTTGGTTACCGTTTCCCTCCCCAAACGAGTGCTGCGCCCCAAAATTGCACCTAGGATAAAGAGACTTTATTTGGAAAATTTAATGCACTGCAAAGATTTAGGCTCTAGGGTTATTTATGTGTAAACTAAAAATTCAGTGTAGTCCCTGCAGTATGTGAGGACTGTCGCTAATATGCAGCCCGGTCCCCCGTCGCGCTGATTTGGGATTTTTATAGCGCTGCCGGGGGACCGGAAGTCTAGTGGCACAGCCTTCTTTGATAAAGATACGGCTCTTCGTCATGTGACTGGCCCCGCTGTACTCTTATGTACTCCCTGTATTACTGCTTATACACGGCTACAGCGGGGCCAGTCACATGACGAAGGGTCGTATCGCCCTCAATGAAGGCTGTGCCACTAGACTTCCGGTCCCCCGGCAGTGCTATATAAACCTATGAAAATCTCAGAATCAGTGCGACGGGGGACCGGACTGCATATTAGCGAGTGAACCACATACTGCAGGGACTACACCGCTAATCATTTTTAAGTCTCCATTTAACCCCTTTAACATTGTAGCATCGGCAAGCGTTTCAAGTCATGACGTAATACATCTGTCCTTTGCAGTATAATAATTCGGCCCTGTTCACACTAGGAAACCGTGTTGGAATCCGCGTCAAAAAAGGTCAGAAACCGCCTTGCATTTGATTGCGTGGGCACAGACGAGCTGGGCCTGCGCGATCGCTGCGGGAGCCTGGCTGTGACTGATAGCAGGCCGCTCGCCGCAACAGCCGTTTAACCCTTTAAATACTGCGATCAATAGCGACTGCGGCATTGAAGTGGTTTGACAAAGGGAGGGGGCTCATTGACGGGTTGCCATGGCACCTGGGGCCCTAACAAAGCCCCCAGGCCTGCCATGACTGTATTCCTATTAGGCCAGTGTACCAAAGCATTATATAAGCCATAATAAAAAAAAATAATCTCATTGTAAAGTCCAATAGTGGGACTAAAAAAATACCCATTAGATGATCGGCCATTACCGGCCACCTTCATACTACTTACATCCGAGGGTTTGTTACAATTATATCAAGTCTAGACAATCCACTGCACACTGGGCTAGAATGTATTTCCTACACTGATACGTTGTAACAAAATATCAGATTTGCGCAGTCATATTTCACTTATAGAGGATCGTCCAGACTAGATTCCATTGTTGCAGACCCCTTAGTATTCAATCTGTATGGGGTTTTATCCTTTTTCAGACAGGATTGTTTCCATTCATTGACAGCAATCAGAGATTTTAAAGAAATGAGAAATTAAAACACAACGTTTATTTTATAATTATAGGCTAAATCTGATATTGTCCCCTAGTCCTTGTGTATAAGGTGATATGGGAGCTCATTCTGTGTAATTGCTCCTTTGCTACGTCTCTTTATATTATTTTATCACTTGAAGATGCTGCCGGATATCATCGTAAACTAGTTTTACGTTATCATGATTGTCTCTTTTTTTATTTTTTTATTATTAGATGGTCATAACGTACAGACAAAAGCGGATGAAGAGGCAGAACATCCGAGAATCTGTGGCTACAAGGAGACCTTCATAGCAGTGACTGGTTTGACCTGATATGCAATAATGGACACTTGGTTTAAAGCGTGTGAAAAGCCTCCGATTTTTCCAAAAAGGCAACTCCATATCCGTATGCACCGGCCACTAGAAAAACGGCCGCATGAATACACCCATAGAAATTCATTGCTCTGAAAACGGATGGATTACAGCCGTATTATACGTTTGTGTGAATAAGCCCTAACACCTAGTCCCCGTCCCCCTCCCGCCATTGGACAGTTAGATAATTATTTTATAGGTGATGTGGGGGGAATGAATGGCGCACGGCTGAGGTCAAAAGATGCAACACATTTATTAAGAAGCTTTTGCCTCTTAATAAATGTGTCCAAGTCTTTACTTTTTTTTTTTCAGCTCATTTTTTCTTTATGATAATATCGTTTTACTTTAAAATAGATTTATAAAATAAACCTAAAGCACTCCAGGAACACTTGAATTTTTTGATTTAAATATTTTTATTTTTCATTCCAAATAGTATCTTAGAACAATATTTTAGAGCAAGCGATAACAAGTGTGTGTGTGTGTGTATATTTTTTTTTTTATTGGCCTCCGTTCCTTTCCAAATTAGTCCAATTGCTTCTTATACACTATTTGTATCTTTGCACTTTATGTATTTGTATGACTTGTTTGACTAAGGCTTCCATAGATATTCAGTGAATGGACTTTTGTGTTTCTTTGCCGAATTTGCATCAATTTCTTCTTACTGGAAAACCCCTTTAACGCTGTATACAGTCAGCTCCCTCTGGTGGTGGCATCAGGAAGCTAGCATGTAATATCTCTATACACTATTCCTGTGAATTAAATTATCTGAATTTTGGTTACAGTCTAAATATTTCAAGTGATGTAGCACGATCATTCTCTTTAGGGGTTCTCTTTATTCATAGGCAATGTTTTTAATTCTCTGTTTGTATTTACATGTAACTTTAAACATGTCGATCTGTCAGATCTTTACAATCATGTTGTTTTTATGGAAAACTCAAATAAACTATTGAATTTAAATTATATGAATTTTTTTTTCTTTAATTTAAAGGGAAATCTGCCCCATTATGTTCAAAATGTAATGTATGATGATGTCAAATATGTGGATGTTTTATGTAGTTTAATTTGCTTCAATCATGCAACAAATCTGTAGCAAAATTTGCACATTTGAGGGTATGTTCACACGGGCTAGTTTCAGCTGTCTTTTCGTGGCCGTAAACGTCGCGAAAAACGGCTGGAAAATCGGAAGCAGAAAGCCTACAAACATCTGACCATTGATTTCAATGGGAAATACGGCGTTCTGTTCCAACGGGGTGTTTTTTTACGCCACATTTTCAAAACATGGCACGTAAAAAGAAGTGCATGTCACTTCTTGAGACGTTTTTAATCTACTCAATAGAAAAACGGCCCTAAAAAACGCAGTGAAAAACGCTTGTTTGATTAAAAAAACGGCTGAAAATCAGGAGCGGTTTTCCTTTGACAACAGCTCAGTGTTTTCAGCTGTTTTTTGTTAACCGTGTGAACATAGCCTAAGGGTTTGTCCAGATGAGGCAGATTTAGCAGCGGACTTGCCGTGTAAACCTGCTGCTTCTTCTTTGCTACAGACTGTGGAATGCAGTTTGCACACGGTTGTTTTCCCACAACGCCTGCAGTAAGTTAACTAAAAAGCTATAGAAAATAATGTCTGCTACGGATTTCCACTATGGTCTGTCCACAGCGAATTCTGCTGCAAACCTGCAACTATCTCACCCCAGTGCTGGATTCTCAGCTACACTAATCATTACTGCTGTATAATCTCCTCCAAGTTGCTGCTGCTTCTATATATATCTATATACAGCAATGTATTTGTATTTATTTAGATTGAGTTTTTAATGTGACAGCCGCTTCCTCGTTGATCCACTAACTCCATGGCTTTTGGTGCCATTTAAGTGTTAATATTTGCCTGTTACTTCGATGTGTTACTATACTTATGGCGAGACAGTTAGCGCCACTCATGCGTATATCTACTTGTATCAAATAAAATATTTTGACCTCCCGGAAGTCTTCAGAAAGAAGTGCCGCCAAAAAAAAAAGATCCATCCTCTCCTTGATTTCTGAGAAAAAAAACGAAACTAAAATGACATTTAAAAGGTCGGCAACACTAAGAATCCATTTAGATGTAGGGATGCATCAAAACTGCGATACTGTTTCGATACTGTTCATCCCCAAACGGTTCGATACTGTTATTTCCTGTATTTCGATACTTCGCTGCGCGGCCGCACAGCTCAGTATAGTAACACATGAATGTATGGGAGCGGGGCTGCGGCTGTGTAATACAGTCATTGCCCCGCTCCAGACAACAAGTGCGCGCGCCGTCAGCATGAGGTGATGCGGCCAGCGCTACACTAATGAGCGGCGACACTGAAGACAACATGGCGGGCGCACTGCAAAACACCCCCATGTTCTGTCCTCAGTGCCCGAACCGCCGCTCATTAATGCCGCGCGGCCGCATCCCCTCATGTTGACCACGCGCGCACTTCCTGTCAGGAGCGGGGCAATGACTGTATTACACAGCCGCAGCCCCGCTCTATAATGGCGGAGATCAGAGAAACCTTTCATCTCCGCCGCTATTCCCGTGAATGCTGCGATCAAAGCGGACTGCAGCATTCAAGAGGAAAGTGAGAAGAGGGGATGCCCCTTGGATTGCGTCACAGGGAATTCCTCTGACGCGATTGAGGGACATACCATATATGGGCAGACAGCCCAGGGTCCATTGAAGGACCCCAGGGCTGTCTGACCATATTTCCTGTTAGGGCATACCTAGGTATGTCCTAACAACTGCCTGTGTACTATCAGTACTCGGGCTAATGTACTGGGATATAGATATATGCCTGTGTACTATCAGGCACCTGTGTGTCCATCACATGACCATGTAACGATCCCGGCACCTGTGTGTAAATCACATGACCATGTAACAATCCCGGCACCTGTGTGCCCATCACATGACCATGCAACAATCCCGGCACCTGTGTGCCCACCACATGACCATGGACAGAATTTTATTTACTGGGAGTAAACCATAAAGGCTCCTACTGAATGACAACAAGCAGAGATCTTAGAAACTGTGAGGAATTAATACAGAAAGTATGTTGGAAAATTTTATTTTTCATTTTACAAAAAATAACATTAATTTGAGGGAACCGGACAACCGCTCCAATGGTTTACTCATAAAGGGGTTAAAATCTGTATGCACCTAAATTTCACTTTTTTTATTTTATTTTTTTTGTTTCCTGTGTTTTGATTGTTGGCAGAGACGCTGGTATTTACATGTGCCACTGCCGAATGATGGGCTTAACTGGGTGCTGACAAAGGACGAGAATATTCGTCCTGAGCGGTGGGTGCTTGCTGCATTAGGACAAGCATTATCGTCCTGTGCGACACAGAGTTCTGGCGCGATCAGGACTGTGGCATTCAAAAGGAAAATGAGCAGGGGAGCCCCCCCTTGATCGCGTCACAGGGAATCCCTAACTGAAAAACTGTCTCATACAGCTACGTCGGACAAAAAGTTATGAGCGCCGGGATGCAAAAAGGGAAATATAAAAAAATCGTTCTGTCCCCAAGGCCAAAATTGGCCGTGTCCATAACCCCTTAGAGACACGGCCAATTTCAGGTTTTTTTTCACTTTAAATGCCGTGGTCATGATTGACCGTGGCATTTAAGGTGTTAAACGGGCGAATCAAAGTGAACTTTGACTCCGCCCACTGGAGTGAGTTGTCGGCTCTGTAACACAGCCGTCCACCGCCGAGTATGGAGCGCTCTCAGCCTGTGAGCGCGCTCCATACTACCCCTTGGCGACAACTATGTAATAGTACGTGGAATGTCACCAAGGGGTTCTCCACAATTGGACAACCAATGAACTATTCACAGGATAGGTCATCAGTATATGATGGGTGGAGGTACAATATCCTGACCCCACACCGATCAGCTGACTCCGGATCGGAGAAACTACATTTCCCATGAATCCCTGCTTCCAAGTCCAGCCCTCCCTCCTACAGTCACTATCACTCAGCCGCTTTTGAACACATCCGGTCTAGCAACAGAATCGCTGAGGCTGGTTTCACATGTCGCTGTAAAATTGCATTGTGCCACGATTTTCGGAACACAAGGGCCGATGCATCACGTGACGGCAGTTCAGAATACAGCTCCTGGGCATCTTTGCTAATGATAGTATATTAGTTAGGCTGGATTCACACGAGCATGTTACGTCCATAATGGACGGAACGTATTTCGGCCGCAAGTCCCGGACTGAGCACAGTGCAGGGAGCCGGGCTCCTAGCATCATAGTTATGTACGACGCTAGGAGTCCCTGCCTCGCTGCCGGACAACTGTCCCGTACTGTAATCATGTTTTCAGTACGGGACAGTAGTTCCACGGAGAGGCAGGGACTCCTTGCGTATAACAGGCACCAAAAACAGCGATAACTTTGCATCCAAAATCAGCCTGGAAACCAGACTGTTTATCCAGCTTCTAAAAAGATCTTTATGAAGAAACGGGAGCCAATAAAGAATACATATGCAGCTAAGTCCCCCTAGTGGCAGCCGCAGGTAGTGTTTGTATGAGAGTTGCCGTTTTCCGTTGGTTTTCGCAGCAGAAAGCAATCCATAGGAAGTAATGACCTTAGCCATATCGACAGACTTACTAGAATAACATAAAGCACGAGGGTGCAAACGCCCCCAAACTCGGGGCCTTACTGAAGCACGTCCCTCTTGATGTTTGGACCACAGGGATCATCTGATCAGCTCCATGGCCCATTTCTTGTAAGAGTCATTTGCAAAGTGTGGAGGATAAATCCCTAAGCTTAAAGGGGACATTAGTTTTCTTTACCTGCTATTTTATTTGGAGCCCTCTGTGACATTGTAAATATGGAAACCCAACTTTCCATGTCTACACCCCCCACCTGACTATATACCACACGCTACACTTTTATGTATCCTGTACTCACTTCATGAACTGCTGCCTTGCTCCATCTTAATTCTTAGATTTCCCCAGCTTTCTCTTCCTCTCTGCTTTGCTATCAATCCCATGATGCTTCAGCACAGCATCACATGACCAGCTAAAGCCCATACCATTTCTGCAGACTTGCCAACTGTCCCAAATTTGCCGGGACTGTCCCGAATTTACAGAGACAGTCCAGGCAAATTACTTGTCCCGGCAACTTCTACATTTAATTGTATCTGTGCCCTCAGGACACAGATACAATTGAATACTATGGCAGAGCAGGAAACTATCCGCTTCCTGCTCTGCCATTCACTCCTCCTGGAGAGAAATCACCGGCTCTCTCTATGAGCGGCATTCCTGGCCAGGGCGTTAGCAACGCTTTGGCTGGGGCTCCAGGAGTAGCCCATGACTTCCCTGTCCATATAAGGGCAGTGACGTCAGGGGCATCTCCTGCAGCGGAACCACCAGCCAGGGTATTGCCGACACCTTGCCGGGGATTCTGATGCAGGCGGTGCCATTGACGTCACTGCCCTTATATGGACAGTAAAGTGAGGGCTGCCTCTATGAATGGAATTCCCAGCCAGGGCGTCAGCAACGCTTTGGCCGGGGATTCCGGGGCTGCGGGAATAGCCCATGAATTCAGTGTCCATATAAGGGCAGTGAAGTCAGGGGCACCTCCTGCACGGAATCACCGGCCAGAGCATTGCCGACGTCTGGCTGTGGATTCCGCACATAGAGGGAGCCCCTGACGATGTCACTGTCCATATATGGACAATGAAGTCAGGGGCTCCTCCTGGAGCGTCGGAATCACCGGCCAAAACATTGCCGAGGCCTGGCTGGCGATTCTGCTCATAGAGGGAGCCACAATGGCTCTATCTGGGGAGGCAGTATCTACAGGGAGTCTGTGTGGCATCATCTACAGAATGAATTCGCAGCAACCCAGAGGAGCGTGTGTTGAGAGGATGGGAGTCGTAGTATACGGCTAGCTGTAGTCTACGGTGTAGCCGGTGGTTCCTAGAAACTCTAACATCTCCTCCCCCACTCCTCTTGGGCTGGTACAGTGATAGGGGCGCTGCACTGATGATGATGGTGGTAGTGGTCTTTCCCCGGGGCAACACCCGATGCTATATAGTGTCTCTGGCCGATGCTGTGGGCGCCTGTGATGATGTAGTGCAGGGACCAGAGGACACGGATGGTACAACTCATGTTTACTGAAGTATCCAAACATGTCCAAAACGTCCAAGATGGAGGCCCAGCCGACTGCAGCCAATAGGGAAGTGACGGGGACTAGTTGGTTACGGTTTCTCTTATCCAGCAATACCCGGGCAGAGATGCCACAATTTCCAGCCGCAGTCGTATAGTTACATGAATTCAGTTTTGCAGTGATTTTGGGTAAATGGCGTGACCTGACAGACACTTAGATGGTGTTGGGGCGCGGGGCAGAACCCCAGACGACGCCGGCCGTGCTCTGGCGCCCGGTAACGGTTACACTTCTCCTCAGAGGCAGGACACGCGGCTTCTGAGGAGATGAGGGAATATTACTGTGGAGTTGTGGTGAGGGCCGGGGTGCCGGGGGATAATTCTCAGTCTCTTGTCTGCATTAAGGCTGTGGACGGCTCCGCCAACAGGGCCGAGGCCTAGCGCCTCCTGGAAGGTGTAACCCTAGAAACACGTCCTCTGCTGAGAGCAAGCACGACCCAACTCACCAACTGATTTCTGAGGGAGCTCTATGGTTATACTTTCTATCAAACACATCAAAGATGCACAATGCTCCCCCTAGTGGCTCCCAACTAGAACCGTCACATCCTATTTGCATGGTGAACAGCACATAATGCGGAAAATAACAAAACATGTGAAATACATTTAGACAGGAACCAGAAGGGGATATTGTGGGATGCTGCATGTTGTGGTATTATCTACAGTGGGCACTGTGGTATCATCTGCAGGGAGCAGTGTGTGCAGATATCTACTGGGGGCAGTGTGGAGCACCATATACAGGGGGCACTGAGTGTGGCATTATCTATGCTGGTTTTTACGCTGCCAGTAGTGGTCAGCACATATCGCCTAGCCCTAATGATAAAGCAAGACATCACCTGCATTTAATTAACCAGATAACCAGAGACATACCGGCTGACATAGTAGTTGTCAGTCAAACTTGTGCAGAAATTTTGTTTGTTGTTTATTGTATGCAGAAATTCTGTGAAGACACGCCCACTAGCCACGCCCACCAGATAAACCACACCCCCATAAGACACACCCACCAACGACGCCACACCCTAAGAAGCGGCAAGAAAAATAACAGGTGGGAGACTGACACATGGAATAACGTAATGGTTCACATGAGGAAGTTTAGTATTGGCCGGAGTGTCCCTTTAAGTAAGCCAGTCGCCATCAAGCCTGTCTAAAGATTGTGCCTCTCATGTTGGGAAGAACTAAGTATATGTGGCCGTGTGACGCCATTGGTGTCGGCCTGAAATAAAGTTTCACAACTACCTCCTCCCTCCATACCATCTATCCCGCGACACAACCTGCACCGGGCCCTATACCATCTGGGGTCCCACCGCCACCTTACACATTAAAGGAGAAATCCAGTTAAAATGATCTATATACATATGTCATATATACAGGAAGATCCCATTGGAGGAGCCTGTGATCTCTGATCGCCACTGATTTCGGGAATGATAGGTCTCTATAATAAGCAGAGCCGTCCAATATAGTCCAGCTCTGACCATGTTGGAAAATTCTCCTTATGATTAAGTAATTCTTCTCTACGGCCTGGACTACACTGAGACGTTTTGGCGCTGCTGATTGGTCGTGAGCTACAGCTGCAGTCCACATGAATACGCTGATTTGCATGCGATCTTGTAATCACGGATAATCCGCGGACCCATTCATTTCTATAGGCCACGGACGCCTTTCCATATATTTACAGATGTGAGTCCGGCCGGTAGAAATGATCAGCACAATATAGAACATGTCCTAATCCTGTCCGCAATTGCGGCACGGACTCGCCCATAGAAGTCCATGGGCTCGTGCAAAAATTGGGCGGTTTTTTATACTAATGACCTATCCACAGGATACGTCATCAGTATCTGATCGGTGGGGGTCCAACACCCGGGACCTTTAAGGCGGCATAAGCATGACCGTAAGGGTTCTTTACTATCCGAAAATACGGATGCACATCTGTAGCCGTCCGCAACTATTGAAGCGCCCATTCTATAAGCGAGTTTGTGACGCAATTGCTACAAGAATAGGACGTGTTCTATATTTTGCGGATCATTTCTACGGCCCGGACACACATCCGTAAATATACTGAAAGGTGTCCGTGGCCAATAGAAATGCAATTTCAACCATAATTACCTGATCCGTAATTATGGATGAAAACTACGGTTGTGTCCATGGGGCCTAAGTTATGTCTCTGTTCTCACAGCTGAAGGTTTGCTACAGTTGTATCCAGTCTAGTGAAGCTAATCGTCAACAAATCTCTCGCCTGTCCTGATTTACAATGTATCATAGCAGGCAAAATATATCAGCCTGGAGTTCAATCTGTTTAGGCGCAACTGCGACGCATGCAGCGCTATTTTGTCCGGTTAAATGACGGACACCACGACGAAAAATCAAATGGACCCTAATATAGTCAATGGAGGCGCCGTTAGTGTCCGTCACGCGATGGATTCGTCTCTTCCGTCATTTTCATTGTTCTGCTCCTATGACGGAGCAGAACGATGAAAAAGGAATACGCAGATGTGAACAGAGCCCTATTAGTGATCTGCGTTATATCCAGAGGCTTAAACATTGGCGGCTGAAAAATTGTCCCGATATTGTCCAACTGACACCAGTGCACAGCTGACTAGGAGATATTAACACGCAGCATTAAAAATCCATGTCAATTTTTGTTTTTTTACTTGTAATTCTTGTTGTGGTTTTTCCCACAATGGCGTTTTTAACTAAACCCTTACAAGAGTTATAAGGGTATGTGCACACACACTAATTACGTCCGTAATTGACGGACGTATTTCGGCCGCAAGTAGTGGACCGAACACAGTGCAGGGAGCCGGGCTCCTAGCATCATACTTATGTACGATGCTAGGAGTCCCTGCCTCTCCGTGGAATTACTGTCCTGTACTGAAAACATGATTACAGTACGGGACAGTTGTCCGGCAGCGAGGCAGGGACTCCTAGCATCGTACATAAGTATGATGCTAGGAGCCCGGCTCCCTGCACTGAGTTCGGTCCGGTACTTGCGGCCGAAATACGTCCGTCAATTACGGACGTAATTAGTGTGTGTGCACATACCCTTACTGTTACGAGCCCTGCACCTGTGTCATTCGGACAAGATCAGGCCCCTGGATGTAAACTAGAATGTTTCCATTCCCTGACAGCAAGCAGAGATTTTGAAAAAGGTGACGATTTGAAACACAATAGAACTTTTTAATTCCAAAACAAGGGCATTTGGGACAATGATGTGTTTAAAAGTAAGTTATGTCACCCAAAATGAAGGAAACTTAAGGGAATAAGATACTGATTTCAAAATCCTTTCCGAACCAGGCCCCTCCCAGCAGCGAGAAGAAAGACCTGGCCCTTTAACAAGATACGCCCCGCAAACGAAGCACGTTCTGATGACGTCAGCGTCCTACTACCCGGAAGTGATTTTCCTCTGCGCGAATAAGTGTCCGCTATTGAGCGCCGAATTCTTGATTGTCCTCCATGTTGTCGGAGTCCTGTGGCCGTAAACACCTAACGGATTATCTCTTACAAAATGGCGCCGGCGCGAGAGACAATGGGACGTCGCTGATATTATCTTGTAGGTGTTCGGAGCTGTGTGGTGGTGGGAAGCTGCAAATTGAGGAAACGCATTCACATTTGTGTCTGCAGCTTATAAAGGTGAGTTGTTGAGGTCCTGGGTACTTGGCTGTCTGTTGTTGCTATGGTGATATGTAGGGCCTGTCGTTATCACTAATCTTAGCTGATAACGGTTACAGTGTATGTAACATGGCTGCCTGTGCAGAGCGTTGCACATTTCTAAACATACGTAATGCAATGTGCATGTTACTTGAGTCATGGGACGTATTCGCCGTTCATATCACGTGATGACCTTCAATACGATCTCATTTGCGTGTTTAATAAAGATGTCGGCCTTCAACTTCATGTAAACTCTACGACTGCGAGGACGAGTCATTCAGGGCGACTTTGCGGCTAGTGGTCACGTGATCGCATCGTCCAATGACTATAGATGTACGGAAATGGCATAAATAGCTATTACATAATATATATAAGCCGCACTAATGCCATTGGATGGTGCAGACATGTGACTATGTCACATGACTGATGGCTCTGTAGTCACCATGGCTGTATTGTTTGTATAAGTCCTCGGCTTTGAGGTGGACCGGGACAGATTTTTTAATTACAACCTATGGGTAAGTTGATTCTTTTCCTCTGTGTCGCAGGTTTCTGGACTTAGTTTAATATGTCGTGGAACCCCTTTAAATACGATTTGTGTCACATGATTCGACTTTTACACTATTCAAATCACATGGTGCGACAGTGTTCAGATGCTTGACTTTCTTTGAAAAGATGGCGGCTGGGTGGTGGATCCCTAAGAGCGGGGGGCATGTGCCAGTATCGCCAGGGGGCCATGGCCAGTGTGGCTAAGCAACAGCCACTATCTGCTAATAATTAAAGTTTTTTTTCACTCACTGAAGAGATCTATTCAAATCAGATGGCATAAACTATACATGTCTGATGGGCGTAGGTCTGGCCGCGGGGACCCCCACTGATCATAATAGGGATCTGTGCCCACTGTAACCAACAGAGAGGTGGCGGTCACTCATAGTGTATGGGAGATATAGAAACGGCCATCGGGCATGGAGACTGGACTCCCCAGTTCAGTCTTAGCTGTCGGACCCCCGCAGTCATAAATCCAATTGACGTACCATAATTGTCTGAGGATTAAAGTGGTTGTATGAGATATTTTCTATGGGCTTGTATTCAATTGAATTGGGGCTGAGATGTAATACCAGAAGCGGCCCATAAAAAAAGTGGCGCTGTTTCTGTGGGAGGAAAAACCCCAGCCCTTTAAGGACATCTGGACGTCATTTTTAGTCACAACTTCTCCGTGGCCGAGTAGCGCGCACATTGTATAGAACGCTTCATCATGTCACTTATTTCTCATACAATATTATATTCACCTCATATCAAATTTTTTTTTTTCAAGGGTTAAAAAATCGACACAGACGACAAGATGAGGAGAAAAAAGGATCTCACAAATATGTGCAATGTAAGTACCACAGCCGAGAGCCGGGCGATTGTGACCTGAACCCATCTCCAGAACGGGCTCCCCTAAACACCCCGTTCTAGCTTTTTGTGCCCTCGCTGGCTCCTGGCCACTTCCTGACTATATGGTCGGGAGGTACGGAAACAGCGTAGCTCAGCGACGCTGTTTTCTTCTTTATGGTCAGAAATCAGCCGGAACACAAAGAGGTAGAACGGGGTTTAGGGACCCCGTTCTATTGTACCTCCCCACACGGAATGCTCCCTATAGTGCCGCCCCACACAGTAGAATGCCCCTATAGTGTTCCCTACATAGAATAATGACCTAATAGTGCTTCCACACACAGTGTTATGCCCGCATGGTGCCCCTTACTGTATATTGCCCCTACACAGTAGAATGACCCTGTAACTGCTCCCCACACAGTATAATGCCCCTATATCTGCCCTCCATACCCAGTATAATGCCTCATAGTGCCTAATAAAAAGAATAAGATAAATACTCGCCTAACCCTGTTCCCTCTGGGTCTATGCAGTGTGTGGCGCGGCGCTGACTTCTCCCTGCTCCACCATTGGATTCATCTGTATCTGCGTCCTCAGAACGCAGATACGCTTGAAACTGGACATAATCGAACGGAAAAAGCTGAAATGTCCAATATGACGTTGGTTATTTGCGCTGAATTTCACTTTTATTTAGATGAACTGCCCCACCAGTGCCGACCCTGTGTATTTATTGATCGGGTCACCCCTTTGTATAGAGGATCGGTCATATAGAAGACTATTTGATCTGACTGGACCCACAAGTAAACTGCAATGAACCCCAGACATTTTGTGCTATCCGATGATTTAAAGGGATTTTCCACTTTTATGTAAACAAACCTATAGACAACCCCTCTTAATATAGGTGTGATGATAGTGGATCCCCCATTCGGCACTTATATTAGATAGAGGGGAGATCCACCATGGGCAAGGACGATGGTTCCAACCTGGCCATGGGTGTATCTCTCCACATACCTCATAGGCTGAATCTGTACAATCATCGCTCTCCTATGTTAACTGGCATTTTTTTTTTTTTTTTTGCAGCTCTGCGGCGCACACTTCAACTCTGAAAAAGATCTAGCCACACACTACACCATGCCGTTCCACAAATTCATGATGGTGAGTGATCTTAAAGGGGCAGTGCTCCTATGTCCGAAGATATCATCTGTGATCTGGGGACCCAATGATCGCTACAAGGGATCCGCTGCGCTCCTCTAATCACTGCTGCTGGCCTGATAGAAATGTATGGGGTTGAGCGATCGTAGTAATGAGCGCTCCCTCGTCCCCATACTAGTTCCTTGTGAATGAGCGCCGATCATCGAGCTGTCTCGTTGATCGGCGCTCGTTTACACAGCCCACGTCGGGCCGCGTAAGAGGACCCTAAGTTTTATGTCATTCTCTATAATGATCCATAAGATTTGATAATCCAGAATCCATCAGGTTCTGTTAATGCCGTATTACTGGAATTGCCCTGTGTGATGACGTCATGCCATGTTTCTCATTTCTGTTCTATAGTTGACAAGGCGATCGCAACTTCTTTACATGGGAGACGCGAAGACGCTGAGTGAGCAGATCATAAAAACTGGCAGGAAGGAACCTTTAATTGGTAAGAGAGTCCAAATGCTGTTTTAGGCATCTTTAAAGGGGTTTTTACCCACCATAAACCTTTATGGCGTATCTCTAGGATAGTCGGACACCCACCCGTTATACTAGAGAGACACCATAATTGTTAAAGGGGTTTTCCAGACTTTAACCCCTTAGTGACAACCAATGTGCCTTTTCACGGCGGTCACTAAGGTGCCTTTTACAGCGGCCGAGTTTAGGTCCTGCATGGGTGTCCCGTGCAGACTGGAGCCAGAGCTCGGCTGCCTGGTGACAGCCGAGCTCCTGCTCCAATGGTAGCGATCGAAGTTTACGTCGATCGCGGCCGTTTAACCCGTTAAATGGCGTGGTCAATTATGAC
Source organism: Rhinoderma darwinii (assembly GCF_050947455.1). Classification (NCBI taxonomy): domain Eukaryota; kingdom Metazoa; phylum Chordata; class Amphibia; order Anura; family Rhinodermatidae; genus Rhinoderma; species Rhinoderma darwinii. The sequence goes on along the minus strand of NC_134698.1, from coordinate 9,011,345 downwards.
CGCAGCATTTAAGTCCTTTACAGAGGGAAGGAGCTCCGTCTCCCACCCATCAGTGGCCCGCAAATGCAATTGTGGGCCTACGATGGGGTGCCACGTAAGCCTGGGGCCTGATAAAGGCCCCCAGGTCTGCCCTGGGTATATACATATTAGGACGTGCTGGAGCATTATAGCAGCGATCAAAAGATCGCACAGTGAAGTCCCTTAGTGGGACTAAAAAAAAAAAGTGATAAATGTGAAATCAAAATTGTTAATAAAGATTACAGTAAAAAAAAAAATATATATTTTTTTTTCCATAAAAAAGTGGATTTATTTTGTCCAAGTGTAAAAAAAAATAATTAAATAAAACTACACCTATATGGTATCGCAGCGACTGTAAAGACCCAAACGATAAAGTTAACATGTAACTTAAACCGCAAGGTGAACGCCATAAAAAAAACAATGGCGAAATTGCTTTTTTTCCATTCCCCCCCCCCCCCCCCAGAAAAGTCCTAAAAGTTAAATGTCAGAAGTTTGTTAAACATTTAGCTACGCTTTAATCCAAAAATGATATGTACCCCAAAATGGTGCCATCAAAAAAGTACAACTAACCCCTCAAAAAAACAAGTTCTCAAACAGCGATGTCGACAAAAAAATAAAAAGTTAGAGCTTTTTGAATGTGACTATAGAAAAACGAAAAAAAATAATTGCTTGGTCATTGGGGTTTAAAATAGGCTGGTCACTAAGGGGTAAAAAAATGAATGGCCTATCGTAGACCATCAATACTAGATCGGTGGCGGTGCAACTCTTAACCCCCGTGCCGATCAGCTCTTTGAAGTGGCAACAGCGCCGCAGTCTCTTCATTGTTTACATTTCGGCTTGTGCTAGCAGGCGCCAGCCTAAAACCAGATCTAAACCGCGAAGAGCTGACCGCGCTCACGTGACCACCCCTGCCATGTCATACAGCTGATCTGGGGGTGCTGAGAGTCCTAAGGATTGGCCATCAATTTTTAACAATAGGATAGGTGATCATTTTATGATCACCGGGGTGGTCCTGAAACCCCAGATCCTTCTCGTGGCACCCCCGGCGGTGAGGAGCTGGATTGGAGTGGCGGTGGAGCATGTGCCCGCCTCTCCATTCACTGTCTGAGAATGACGGAAACAGCGGGTCCGGGTGTCTGACCTCCACTGATCATATACTGATGACCTATCCTGTGGATAGGTCACCCGTATGAAAAACTGCCCTGTGCCAGGACAACCCCTTACAAGTAGTTTTGTGCTTACCCTATTGAATTGGTCCACGTGATGTGGATGAGGGACCCCTCTCATGGACCAGCAGTCTGATACCCAACCACTCCTTCACGATTGTGTAGTCAGGGGTGACGGGAACTAATCCTGTAAATGTAATATTAAAGTTATTTTTTATTTTTTTTGCCAGGTCTTGAGTACATCTATGAATATGCAGAAGATAGCGAAGGCGTCATCATGTACGAATGCAAATTGTGTGAATCTGCCTACAAAGCAAACGCCATTTTTTTTCACATTGTTGGAACTCCGCACAGAGTATTGTACCTGGTAAGTTCAGCATCTGGAAACCTTGTCGAACTCGCGGATTCTGATCCTATTTGCCAACAGGCAGACGCTTCATTAGAGAGGTTTTCGGGAAAGCATTTTACCATTTCCTTATTCTTCCCTCAAGAATTTTCCCTCAAAATGTAAGTCAACTTTTAAAAATGTTGTGACGTGTCAGAAGTTTTTGGATCGGCGGGGGTCCGTGCACTGTGACACCCACTGATCGCTAAAATGAAGCGGGTGAGCGCTGTGCTGCTTAGTTTCTGATCGTCTTTCCTCGGAGCGGGGCACGGATTCGTAGACTTTCTATTGAGCTCCTAGGAAAGGCGATCAGAAACGAAGCAGCACAGCACTTACCTGAGCGCTTCTGCCGCTTAGTTTTAGCGATCGGTGGGGGTCTCAGTGCTCGGACCCCCGCCTATCAAAACTTCTGACATGTCACTATGACAGGTCAAACGTTTTTTAAAAGTTTAGTTACCCTTTAAGATAAGTCATTGAATCCTCTCAAGTTGTTATAAAATCTATGGAGAGATATTTTCTGGTATCTCTTTCTGGGAAAGCTGGGTTACAGCTAGTATGGACATCACCCATAGAGGCGGTTACCCAGCTTTCCCAAACACCTTAACGACCGCCCACCGTCTTTTGACGGCAGGCAGTGCAGGTCCTTGGTCTACAGTGACGTCTTTTGGCGCCGCTGTGGAAGAGGCTCCTGTGAGCGCTCATCCTCTAAGCAGGAGCTGTAACTTACAGCTCCTGATCTTAGAGCAGCCTCCTGAACACAGCTGGGGTTGGAAAACATTCGGACCCCAGCTGTTTAACCCTTTGATTGCCGCGGTCCGCAAACCGCGGCAAGATCAAAGTGAACTCCCCGCTTTGATCTCGTCATCGGAAACCCGGTGACGTGATCAAACACCTGGGAATCCCTCTGTAGTCAGCCCTGGGGACCTATAAAGGACCCCAGGGCTGTCTGTTGAGTAAGCCTGCTGTTCGGGCACACTCTACGATGTCATAGTGACACAATATGATGCATTAGCATACAGGAGTATGCGAATACATTACAAGTAAAAAATAAAGTTATAAATAAAGTTATCCCTTAATGGGATTACAAAAAAAAGTAACAAAAAAAAATAAGTCATTATTTTGCATAAAATATATTTTATTGCCCCTACACTAAATAAAAACAAAAAACCTACACATATTGGGTATCTAAACGACCGTAATAACCTGAAGAATTAATCTAACGTGTTATTTAGCGTGAAACGTGAACGGGATAAAAAATAAACAAGAAAAACGATGCCGAGAATCGCGTTTTCTTATATTCGCGCCGTAAAAATATTTTTTTTCTGCCTCCAAACTATGAAAAAATAGTAATACAAATTCTCTCGCATAACACAAGGTCTCATACGTCACACGGCCATGAAAAAATAAACCAGTTATGGCCGCCGAAATGCAGAGAGGTAAAAACGGAAAAATGAGGCTGGTCGTTAAGACCTTTTCAGGCCCGGTCACTAAGGGGTTAACAGTAATCTGACCTCTTTAGATTGTGGAAGATCTATCACTATGTTACTAGGCAGATTTTCCGAGGTCTGGAAACACTGGGTAATAACCCCTGGGGGGCGCCACCTCGGTATCGGGTACCTGTTATATAAGATTTGGCGGGTAACTTGTAACGCTGTGTTGTCTTTCAGACGAAGCATCACCCCATCATGGGAATCGAGGCTGGATTTGAAGTGCACCAACAAATTCAATACAGAAAACTAGCCAACAATGTCCTCGCCATCGAGCTAACTCACGGAAGAAAGAAAATCAATGTAAGAGTTCCTCCTGGCAGACATCGAGAACTTGTGTTTCTTGCTGACAATATTGATCAGGCAGTCCGCATATCATTTCTTGTCCATGTTAATATATCTTTAATCGCTTCACTTACGCTGAGCTCTTTGCTTTGCAGCATATTTGCTGAACTCATGGCTTTATTTTAGGGAATTCCACGTATAGCAATTCCCCTACACACGTCGGTTATCAGAATCCCTCCCTTTATATCGTACCGTCAGCTCCCCTGATATGTCTTGTCAAGTAAATATAGTCCCCAAATAAGTTACAATTCTGGAGAATCTTTTCTTTAAAAAAAAAAAAATTGTGTTCCATTCCTCTGTTAGTCCTCCTGGAAATGTATTAATATATGTAGGACTGTGAACCGCGGAAACCCTGACCTGTCTGATGATTTAAGAGCACCCGTTTATCCTGTGTATGTGTTTTTATACCGTAGGTCGTGAATGAGGTCTATGTTCCCAAACCGAGCATCTCTGAATACAGTGATTCAGAAACCGTTCCTGAGGGTAAGTTTCAAATGTAGGGGTTTGCGCCCTCTCCTGGTGAGTCCATGTATCATTTTCTCTCTCACTAAAACTCATATGGTGACTGTGGCTGATCCGTCATTCACACGTACAGGCTGGGTGAAGTTGAAGTTTAACCCCTTAACCACCTAGGACAAATGTTACGTAACGGTCTGGTGCGAGATTAGCGGCAGGATTGACAGTTTAACCCTTTAGGTGACACGATCGTGGGTAGCCATGGCAGTGGGACGACTAACAAAGGACCCCAGGCTGTATGCCTATTCGGCCGCGATGAGATATTTTTTACATTGTATCCGATATTCCCTGATGCAATAAAATTCCATAAAGGTGCAAGAGTTGCCGGATTATCGAACTTCCGGACTATTGGACTGTTAGATACAATTTTAGCATATGCATACATGGCCGGCTTGAAGCCACCAGAGTGAGATCCACTGCTTGATAGTAGCTCCCGGATCTAATTAACAAAGAGGGGGTCTCGAGCAGGGAAACCCCCCTCAGTGACATCAATATATCCTAATAGGATGAATGGACAGGTTGTCGTCCTAATGGGACAACCCCTTTGTTTGACATAAGAAGCTTCTTTTTTTCCCCTCCTTTTTAAAGCGACCCTCCGGTCCCGGGACAAGGTTTTAAATCTGATGGTGTATATGGGGTAATAAAATCTGATGCCCTCCATTTGTGCCGTTGATCCGCCGTTTTGGAGTCCCCTCTGTGATGTTCAAAAATGGCCGCAGCGCTTCCTAGACTACGAGTCTGATACACTCCCGCTGTTCTCGGATTGGCCAGAGCTGCTCACGTGAGCAGTTCTGGCCAATCTGTGAACAGAGGGATTGCCTTACTCGGTCTGAGAAGCGCTACGCCCATTTGGAGAGAACACAGAGGGCAGAGGGGGGTACCTGGGTGGCATCAGGTATTATTACCCCGTATACCCATCACATTTATAACTTTGTCCTGAAACCGGAGGGTCGCGTTAATACTCTGGTTGGTTCTTTAAATATGGGCATGGAAGTGAAGCCACCAGAAATCTACACAAGCTGGCATCCATGTCTGTATAGTGGAGGGCATGGTGATGGAGAAACACAATGGGGCAGATTTATTAAGACGGGCGTTTCGTACACCAGTCTTTATTTAAAGATCGTTGGAGTAAGATCACTTGTGACCGTAGACTGGCATAAGTTTGTCGGGCCACGCCCTTTTGCTAAGCCCCGCCCACATTTTTGGAAAGTCCGCGTTAAAGGACAAAAGTCGCAAATTTCCCCCGTTTCACTGTAAATATCTTCTATAGATGCGCCTGACAAAGCACAGCAAAGCAGTTCTGCCAGCAAGGACCAAGGTAAATCAAAGAAAGTTCGCAGATCCCGAGTCCGGAAACGTAGAGGCGCAGACCGATCTCAACGAAGGTCCGATAGCGATGATAGCGATTCCCGATCCAGGCAACGCGATCGTGGATCTCGACGTGACAGTAGAGATGCGCCAAGATCCCGGCTTCGAGATCGCGACGATGATTTCGATGCAAGGTCATTGCACCGTGACAGTAGGGACAATGCACATGTTCAAGGAGCGGATGATGCCCAATCCAGGAGCCATGGCAGCAGTGAAGTGCCAAAATACCAGCAAGACACCCTAGCAGGCATGCCAATGCCATACAGCACTGGAGGTGGCGCACAAATGTTGCCTGACACTAGAGTTGGCGCTTCAGCTCAGCGTATTATTGGCAATGTCCCTCCGTATCAACAAGATCGCCCATTTCAGCACGCCATGGTCCCTCCTTCTCAGCTGGTTGGTGGTCCGATATCTCAAGACGCCTTCCAAGATAAAGATTTTAGATCCGTAAACCGCGATCATGGTAAAGGTTCCTCCGCTGCTGGCGACTCCAAGGGCCAGAATAAGAGGCGCAACCGCTCTCCAGGTGGGCGCAGTAGTACGCAGAGACGCGGATCAAGGTTTGCAGAGAACTGTAGTGATCTTGACGTGCGCTCGGTGTTGCCCGATGGAGGCGTCTCGTTCAGAGGTAAACTTGTCTTTGATTGTTTTGTATCGGCTGCTTCGTGATTGGCTGGGTGACAACCGATACAGATATCTGGGGTTCTCGCTTTCCTAGACCTTGTGTGGCAAATCTTAATTTTGCAGAGATTCCGGCAGGGAATGTATCACTTCATAACTAGCCAGATTTGCCATTCAGGACTATTGGGAAGTTGGGTGACCCCCCCCCCCCTGTTGAAAGCCGATCGGAAACAGTGACACAGTACTCACCTGAGTTGTTTTAGTGATCGGTGGGGTCTCCGTGCTCGGACCCCCACCGATCAAAACTTCTGACATGTCACTATGACTTGTTAAAAGTTTTTTCAAAGTTTAGTTACCCTTTAATAACCGCCCTAATGGTTGTCAACATTGTGACTATAACACTAATAACACTTTAGGGGTGAATTCTTGTATCTGTAATATTTGGGTGCAGGACGTACGATAGTATTAATGTCACCTGGGAATAGAATAGGACTGAGTATACTGTACGTTATGAACACATGTATTATATTCTATCATTACAGAACTGAAGGCCGTTCATGAAGGAAAAATGCCAGAAGGTTTCAGGTTAGTATTGAGGGTATAGTCTAGGCGATCACTAGAGGGCGCTGTTGCACCTCAGTTAGGTGGTAGGTTTACATGTGGGCACTGCTAGTCGGTGGAGTGCAGTGCATTGATGCCATCTTGTCTAGGCCTGGGGAATCACGGTATTGGTTTGTGTAGTGCCTAGTGCTTTACATAAGTGTCCATAAAATTGTGGCTTCCCACACGTCTTCCAAACATAATGGGGGATTTGCTATTTGACTTTTTTTTTGTCTTTTCAAAAACTTTATTTGAACTTTTTTAATTTTTTTTATTTTTTTAGTCCCACTAGGGGACTTCACCATGCGATCTTCTGATCGCAGATATAATGCTTTGGTTTACTTAGTATACCAAAGCATTATTGCCTGACCATGTAAAAGTGACAGGCAATCTATTAGGCCATGCCTCTGGCACGGACTAATAGGCATATAGCCAGGGCAGGCTTGGGGTCCTTTGTTAGGCCGCCTGCTTCCATGGCAAACCGTCGGCGGCCGTCGATTTCGGGCCCCTAATGGATGACAGAGGGAGCTCCCTCCTTCTGTCAAAAGATTTAATGCTGTGGTCCGTGGCATTTAAGGAGTTAAACGGCTGTCGGAGCAGGAGCCCGGCCGGGGTCCCACGGTGATTGTGCCGGCACAGCTTCTGCACGTCATAATTCGGGTGGGTGCCCCTTCTCATGATGTGCTTGTACGTGAAAATGTGGGAAGGAGTTAAAAGGGTTGTCCAGGATTTGAAAAACATGGCTGCTTTTATCCAAAAACCGCGCCGCACCTGTCAATGGGTTGTCTGGTATTGAAGTGAATGGGGCTGAGCTGTAAGACACCCACAGTCAGCGGACAGGGGTTGTGCTGTTTATGGAAGAAAGCCGCCGTGTTTTTCTAATCTTGGACAATCCCTTTAAGCAACTGCCGAATATGCACCGCCATCTGGAGGCAGCCATTTTTCTGAGCCCCAATTTTCTCAAATGTATTAGTTCGGCCATGGCGTACATATTCGCTATTGAACCCTCAAAAAATATTCATGGATTTATTTCTTTTTCAGCAGTGAAAATCTTCCCCTTTGTAAAAAGAAGAAGCAGGTGAGCCACAGAGTGAAGCGGATAAACCACGTGACCGCTCTGGTGTTCAAAGTGGCGGCCGATTGACTGTGTTGTTTGTTTTTCAGGATAAGGAGTGTGACAGCGACATGGAAGTGTGCAGCATGGTATGAGATGAATGTTTATTCTATAACCCTATACAATGCATATATGGTATATAAAAGGCTCTCCCTATTAAAGGGGTATTCCCAACTTATAAAGTGATCGCTAGGATATGCCATCACTTTTTGATCAGTGGTGGTCCGACCTGATTTAGCATCCCCCTTCTATGTTTTCCCTGCACAGCGGTGCTCCCAGCCAGCCCCGTTCACTTTAATGGGGCCGTTCTGCAGCACCATGTACATGGGGTGGCCGGGGCACTGCTGTGCAGGAAAAAATAGTAATAAATCGGCTATGCCGGCAACTTTTTCAGGATCGGTGTGAGCCCCAGAGGTCGGACCTCCACCATTCATAAAGTGAATAGACAACATTGTTTATATGGTGATGTCAAATTGATAATAAAAATGTCCATCTTTCCCCCCCCAGGAGTTTAGCGACACTGATCCGGATGATTTCTGGTGCAATGAGGAGCTGTTTGATTTTTTGGTAAGGTTATTCGACAATGGCTTGTGACAGACATTACTCATTTTTGAAGAGAACCGCAACGCTCTGGCCAGGGAGTCCGCTCCTAAAGTCACCGCCTATATATGGACCGTGATGTCAGGTGCTCCTACAGTCCCAGAGTCCCCGGCCAGAGCGTATGGACCGTGACGTTAGGAGCTTGGTAATGTGAGAATCCCTGGCCAGACCGCCAGCAACGCTCTGGGTAGGCATTCCGCTCGATCCCCGAGGTATATGTGTAACGTACACCTTTTATATATGTCAATTGTCCTGCCATGTAATTCAGGTAATGCTGCCCCCGCCATGTCCTTTAGGTCTTTTTAGGGTCGTGTAATCGGTGGTGGTCCCAGCGATCAGACAATGATCCCCTATCCTATAGGATTCTGGGACAACCCCTTTAAATGGGTTTTCCAGCCACTAAAAATTGATGGCCATCAATAGCTGATGGGTCGGGGAGTGTCCGCCGGTCAGCTGTTTTGAAGGGGAAGCGGCGATCGTACGAGCGCTGCTTCCCCTTCATTTCTTCTTGCTCGCTGTGAATCGTCGACACGCATTTCGCGGTGATTCACAGGTATTGCAGCCTCTTCTCCCATTCAATTCAATGGGAGAAGACTAATGCCTGTGAATCGCCTGACCCATCATCTATCCCAAGGATAGGCCATCAATTTTTAGTGGCTGGAAAATCCCTTTAATGCTATGGATTTCAGGAGCACCGGGGGGATTGCTATGGATTTCAGGAGCACCGGGGGGATTGCTATGGATTTCAGGAGCACCGGGGGGATTGCTATGGATTTCAGGAGCACCGGGGGGATTGCTATGGATTTCAGGAGCACCGGGGGGATTGACAAGTAGTGAGTACTATCTGGGGATTCTTCTCTTTTCACTTTACTTCCCTTCACTCGCTCTCTTTTAGAAAACCTACCACGTTGAAGATGAAAAAGGAGTTCAGTATGTCATGGAATCCGTAAAGCAGATGTCTGAGGCTCTTCTACGTTACAGGACACGTATGGAGCAATTGAAGATGCGGATTACAGAGGAGAAAACTAGGCTGGAAGCAGAGAAGAAGGTAAGTGTCCTGCTAGAAAATCCAGAGGATTCTGGAGTGAGGGACCTTCAAGCTGTCCTGAAGATGAGGGACCTTCTTGTTCCTTCTCGGGTCCCTTCTTGGCTATAGTTCGTGTAGTCACCCCCTCCCCCTCCTCGTTCTTTTCTTTCGGCTTCTAAGAAACCTCCTTTTAGGAGTGGCCACCAAACGAAGCCCACAAGAGAGGAGAATGTTATGGCTGCAAGAGGTCCTATACTTAATGTGTGCCCCATATGGGCCCCATCGTTCTGGTGCCAGTGCTTAAACTATGCCATAATGCTCTATGGGGTATAGATGAAGATGACATTTACTGGCAGCCATCACAAGGTCCTGAAAGGGTTAGCCCAGGGCTCAATTGATGGCCTGTTGAATGATCGTTATGATTCTCGTGAGTCTGACCACATGGGGCCCCTACTGGTAAACAGAATGAAGGGTCACTCTGGCCCCTTTAAGCCGAGTTCAGACCAGGCAGATTTGCCGAGGATTTTTGGTGCGGATATGATACTTAACGGAGCATGGAAATCAGAGCGTGCTCATTCTTTTGCGGAAATGCCGCAGTGCTAACGTAAATCTGGGAAAAAGGGTTGTCCAAAGTGAACGCCCCCGTTAAGTAATTATCAAATCGTCAATGTAAGTGGCACCGGTAGTACAACTTTGCTTTACGGTACTGCTGAACTGCGCCCCAAGTTTCTATATAACCAGCTTTATTTTGTATCCTAGGCATTTTTAGAGATTAAGAAACGAAAAGAGATCGCAATAGCTGGAGGACAATCCAGCAAAAATCAAGGTAAGGCGCTCGTTGTATAGAGATTTCATGTCCAATGGCACAGACCTGCGAGGAGAAATGTATGGAAGGCCGATTAATGCGCCTGCTGGGCTTGTGGGAAATGTTTCTCTACCACATGGGACAGGGCCGCTGGAACTCTCAGGAAACTCCCTGGCCATCGATATCCTAGAGTTAAGGTTGGTCCCCCTCCCCCACTGTCCTCCATTGGCATGAGACCTTCCTCTACGGGGGCACCCAATTCGAGTACAGACGGACCATGCCACGGCCGTCGCTTACATTAATCACCGGGGCGGCACTGGTAGCAGAGCGGTCATGAAGAAAGCAGCCCAGATCCTCTACTGGGCAGAACATTATGTCCCAGCCATCTCGGCAGATTACCTCATCTCAACGTCCTCAGCCCCAAATTTTTTCAACGGTTGGGCACTCCAGACGGCCTGAACGCGGGGCTGCTCCTCAGTTCCCTGATGGGTCAGATCTCCTCTTGCCTCAAAGTCCCATGTCAGGGGTAGTTTACTCAGTTATCCTATACATAACTCCGGTGCACCCCTGGAACCTCAAACCAGTATTGGCTGCTCTTCAGTCTCCGCCTTGAGCCCTTCAGAGACGTCTCCTTATGTTTCACCTCCTAGAAGGTCGCTTTTCTAGTTGCAGTGACCTCTACCAGACAGGTCTCCGAGTGGTCGCTCTCCTTTTCTGATTCTCCACCAGGATAAGCTGGTTTTACACCTGGTTCCCTACTTCCAAAGGTTGTTCTCGCTTTCCTAAGAGGTCGCACTTCCATCCTTCTGTCCCTCGCCTTTCTCACCCCAGAGAGCGGTCTCGCCACAAGCTGGATTTTGTGAGTGCAATCCACCTGTACCTGGCGGTCACCTCACCTTAGTGTTTATACCCTCTCTATCATTCCGGGCAATCGACGTAAGCGGTATGTGTGAGAGACGGGCACTCCTGTAGGGATCACGGCACATTCTACCTGTTCGGCGGTGGTTTTTTGGGCACTGCACCATCAGTCTTCAGCCCTCTAGGTTCTACAGGGTGCACACCTTTTTCATCAATGGATCTTTTTGGTCGTAAGGTGTTACAGGCAGGGGTGGCTTAGTCTTCGAGCATTTTTTTTTTTCCCTCTCTAGGGACTGTTTTTGGGCGTGCCATGGTGTCTCCCAATAAATCGACCGAGAATTTTTTGTGAATCTCTTTCTTGGAGTCTTCATTTTGGGACACAGCACCCGCTCATTGAATTCTGAAGTCTTCTGTTGTCCCCTTTGACCATGTTCTTATTTTGTTCCTTGGTTATCTTACATCGTTTTTGTTGGTGCTTCTCCTACCGCTGAGATACAAACAATACCTCTGTGGCTGTAGGCTGGGTATAGCCTGCACGGGGGGAGGTCGTGTACATTAACACGAACGTGGCCAACCTCGGACGTGAAAAACTGCAGTTTTTCACGTCCACGATGCACCAGTGCGGGACGTGCTCTCACGGATCCCTCATAGACTAGAGTCTATGGAGGGATTCATGAAGCGCAAAAAAATATGGGGTAAAAAGCGGGCATCTCTCTGTCTGTCTGTCTCTCTTCTCTCTGTCTCTCTCTCTGTCTCTCTCTCTGTCTCTCTCTCTGTCTCTCTCTCTGTCTCTCTCTCTGTCTCTCTCTCTGTCTCTCTCTCTGTCTCTCTTCTCTCCTCTCCTCTCCTCTCCTCTCTCTCTTCTCTCCTCTCTCTTCTCTCTCTTCTCTCTCTTCTCTCTCTTCTCTCTTTTCTCTCTCTCTCTTCTCTCTCTCTTTTCTCTCTCTCTCTTCTCTCTCTCTCTCTCTCTCTTTCTCTCTTCTCTCTTCTCTCTCTCTCTTTCTCTCTCTCTTTTCTCTCTCTCTTTTCTCTCTCTCTTTTCTCTCTCTCTTTTCTCTCTCTCTTTTCTCTCTCTCTTTTCTCTCTCTCTTTTCTCTCTCTCTTTTCTCTCTCTCTTTTCTCTCTCTCTTTTCTCTCTCTCTTTTCTCTCTCTCTTTTCTCTCTCTCTTTTCTCTCTCTCTTTTCTCTCTCTCTTTTCTCTCTCTCTTTTCTCTCTCTCTTTTCTCTCTCTCTTTTCTCTCTTCTCATCCAAATACCATTAATATGTATTTCTTTATAAAGCTGCAGCAGCCGAGAGGGGTAAACCGACTCCACAAGGGACCGGCACGCAGCAGGCGCCCGTGGCCGGTATACCGCCAGTAGTTCAGCCGGCTGGTCAGAATCCTCCAGGTAACTATATAGTAATGAAGTGGTTTTCTCGGTTGTACATATACTGAGTAACGTTGTATTGTAAGATGAAATGCACAGTACTGGGCTTAGCCATTCAGTAACATAGATCGCTTTTTACCTGCAGGGACTGTCAACCAACCTCCGCCGGTGACCAGCTCCCAGATGGCGCTCGCGTCCGGTCTTCAACAACTTGTTCAGAGGCCTCTAGGTAACTATGAAATGAATGAAGACATTTCTGCGGTGGCGAATATTCTCAGTAATGATCCAATTTCGCGACCGCACTATACTCCGCGGATTTAGAGCATTGTATGTGTTTTGATATTTAAAGGGATATTCACATCTCAGACATTTTGATATGTCCGATCGATGCGGGTCCTACCCACACCTATCTCTAGAACGGGACTCCTGTCCTACCTACTTCCGCTGTCGCTGGGCTCCGGCCACTGAGTTACGGGGTGACCGGGTTTTATGGAAACATCTGAACGGGTTTGTCTACGTGGTTTCTGTAGTTCAGCGGGAGTATTTAGGACGAGGGTCAGGGAGCCGTGTTTCGCGGGTCCCACCTCTATCGGACATGTATGGCCTTTCATATGGATAGGCCAGAAATGCCTGAGATTGGAATAACCCTTTAAAGGTTTTAGCTTGAAAATCACCTTGAAGTCATATTCCGGGTATTATTATTGTCCCTACGTTGTGCTGGGGTTTCTAATTTTTTTTTTTTTTCTTTTCTTAACCTGATTTGACTAACTTTTAGGTATTTGGTTTTTCTTTTTTCATCTCTAGACTATCTCACAACCCAAAATCCAGTTGCTCGCTTTGACAAGGGACCCGTTGATCTAATCAAATTAGCAATAGGACTAGGTATGTTGATTAAATGACAATGGCGTATACACAGCTTGTATACATACACTTGCCCATAGACGTGGAATACATCCAGAGGAGCCTTTGTATCTATACTGTCCATATAGATGTGTGTGCAAACCGGGCCCTCCAATCACCCACCTGCAATCACTGAGATCTCCTCTTGGTTAGCAGTCAGACAGCGTATATTGGTATTGGAGCGCTGTATGTATTGGATACGAGATCCTATTCACATTAGTCATGCAGACCCACGCGTGCATAGAGATGTTTCTTTTACTTCTACCCCCCCCGTCCAACCTAAGAGTAACGTTAACAAATAAAATTTTTTTTTTTACAGGTTATAATCAGAATCCGCAAATCCCGATTCCCTCTATGCAGAATCTTCTACTAGGACTGGCAGCAGGCAGATATTCAGGTATCCCACATAGAGAGTTGTGATTCACATTAGCAATACTTTTAAAGCCTAAGGGTCCTTTTTACACCGGGCAGTTTTGGCCGTAACAACGAGCACGGATCAATGAGATCGCTCGATGATCGGCGCTTGTTTGCTCCTCTCACAAGGAACAATGATCAGTAACGTATGGGGGCGAGTGATTGTTACTACGATCGCTCGTCCCCATACATTTCCATCCTGTTGGCGGCGCATCTCTGTTTACACAGGAGATGCGCTGCCGACAACGATAATATTTTGTGCTGCATGAACGATTCGATCAGCAGATGAATGAGCGTTTGCTAGTTTATCGGGTGATCGTTGCCCTGTTTACACAGAGAAATGATCGAGAACGAGCCTTAAGACGACCTGATCATTGGCCCGTGTAAAAGGGCCTTAACTCCATTCAAACCCTGGATATTCAGGTGTGAATCCAGTTAAAGGGGTTTTCCCACCTTGCACATTTATGACGTATCCACAAGATTTTCCGTAAAAGTTTGATCGATGCGGCTCCCACCTCTAGGACCGGCACCTATCTCTAGAAGGGGGCCTCCTAAAACTCGTTCTCTCTTACTCGGCTCCGCTGCCTCCCGGCCACTTCCTGGTTAGGTGGTCGGGAGTTACGGAAACAGCCGAGTGCTCATTGAGCTACGCTGTTTCCGTAACTCCCATAGAAGTGAATGGCAGTTACGGTAACCGCTTATCACAGCGAGCTACGCTGTTTCCGGGACTCGGTAGCTACGGAAACAGCGTAGCTGAGTGAACTCGGCTGTTTCCGGAACTCCCAACCACCTAACCAGGAAGTGGCCGGGAGGCAGCGGAGCCGAGTAAGAGAGAACGGGTTTTAGGGGGCCCCCTTCTAGAGATAGGTGCAGGTCCTGCCTCTAGGACCCAGAACCTATCAGACTTTTATGGCATATCCGGTTGATACGGCATAATTGTCCAAGATGGGAAAACCCCTTTTTAATCCCAATAGCTCGCTGGGGCTAATGGGAAGGGGCGGGTCTGACATCTATGTAAATTTTAATAGGACGTGTAGGCAGGGGTTGTCTAGTTGGGACAACCTCTTCTTCTTTTTTTTTTTTTTTCTTTTTTTTAAAAGCGGACCTGTCCCCGCTCCTGACATGTGTGTTTTAGAAAAAAACTTGCATTTCCCATAAAATAATTCCGGAGCATCTTCATTTAGGACTCGCATTGTGGTGTTCCTCTTCTTTTTTTTTTTTTTTTATTCTTCCTGGAAATGTTTAAATAAATTGACAATTAAGTGTTACCATTTTCCTTGTCAAAGAGGAATGGTAACATCAATTTATGCATACATTTCCAGGAGGAATATAAGAGGAATGGCACAATGCAGCGTCCTAAGGAAAGATGCTCTGGAATTATTATAATTTTTTTGATGATTAATGGAAATATTTACTATACTGGACATGTGAGGAGAGCGGACAAGTCCTCTTTAAAGTAACCAGGTTGGTGTTATACTGTGTGGTTTGCGGATCGCTCTCTCCCTAGTGTGTGTTTTTTTTTTTTTTTTCCCAACATATAATCCAATCTATTGATTCCAAATTCTATCGGTTTCTTTTCACAGATCTGCCCATTCAGTAACATAGATATCTTTTATACCTTTTAGCTGCAGGGATTGTCAACCAACCACCGCCAGGGACCGGCTCCCAGAAGGCCCTCATGCCCGGTCTGGGGCCGCAGCTTCAGAGACCTCCAGGTAACTATGTAATGAAGAGATTTCTGTGGTTGTGAATATTCTCAGTTTCCATACATTAGTCCATAGACGTGGAATACATCCAGAGGAGCCTATGTATCTATACTGTCCATAGAGAGACGTGTGTGCAAACCCTTCCCCCGCCTGCAATCGCTGAGATCTGCTCCTCTCACAGTATATTTAGAGTATTGTATGTGTTTTTTGTTATTTAAAGGGATATTCCCATCTCTCACATTTATGGCACATCCATCCGGGTTTTCTGTGTATTTTCATCTCCCTTTATTCAATCTTAGGGCCGTCTTCTTTTTTTATTTTTTCTTTATACAGGTTCCGAAATGCGTTTTAACCAAAATCCGGCTTCTCGCATCGACAAGGGACCTGCTGATGTAACAAGAATGTTAGGACCAGGTATTTCCAGGTTACAAATACTGTAAACCACTCAGACCTGTATACAGATTGTTTACATTCACTTCCGTAGACGTAGAATACATGCAGAGGAATATACGGTCCATATACATTAACCCCTTAGTGACCACCAATACGCCTTTTCACGTTGGTCACTAAGGGGCCTTAGGCTAGGCCGTCGCCTCTTCACGTTGGCCAAGTCTAAGTCCTGCACGGGTCTCCTGTGCAGGCTGGAGCCGGGGCTCTGCTGTCTGATGACAGCTGGGCTCCTGCTCCAACGCCCGCGATCGAAGTTTACTTAGATCGCGGCCGTTTAACCTGTTAAATGCCGTCGTCAATAGCGACCGCGGCATTTAACTTTGTTTACAGAGGGAGTGAGCTCCCTCTGTCACCCATCGGCGGGCCGCAAATGCAATCGCGGGTCTCTGATGGGGTGTCATGGCAGCCGTAGGCACGTCCTAATAGATTGCCTGTCAGATTTATGTTGGATTCACACGAGTATGTGCGTTTGCTCGCGCAAAAAACGCGGCGTTTTGCATGCGCAAAAGGCACTTGACAGCTCCGTGTGTCATCACCATATGATGCGCGGCTGCGTGCTATTCGCGCAGCCGCCATCAGTATGACACTCCGTTTGGATGTTTGTAAACAGAAAAGCACGTGGTGCTTTTCTGTTTTGATTCATACTTTTCACAGCTGTTGCGCGAATCACGCGCGTCCCACGGAAGTGCTTCCGTGTGGCATGCATGATTCTCACGCACCCATTGACTTCAATGGGTGCGTGATGCGCAAAATATGCCCAAAGAACGGACATGTCGTGACTTTTTCGCAGCGGACTCACGCTGCGTAAAAATCACGCAACTGTCTGCACGGCTCCATAGACTAATAATGGTCCGTGCGACGCGCGTGAAAATCACGGACGTTGCACGGACGTATATCCCGTTCGTCTGAATAAGCCCTTACACTGACAGGCAATAATGCTCTGATATACGAAGTATACCAGAGCATTATATCAGCGATCTGAAGATCGCACAGTAAAGTCCTCTAGTGGGACTAATAAAATAAGTCAAAAATTTGAAATAAAGATTAATAATAAAAATTACAGTAAAAAAAAAAGTGGTTTTATTTAGTAAAAGTGTAAAAAATAAATAAAAGTACACATAGACCGTAATGACTCAATTAATAAAGTTAATATGTAATTTAAACCGCAAGGTGAACACCGTAAAAAAAACCCGCAAAATACAATGGCGAAATTGCAATTTTTTTCCATTGCCCCCCAAAAAAGTCATAATAAAAATGAATGAATAAGTCCCATGCACCCCAAAACAGTACCATTCAAAACTACGTCTCGTCCCGCAGAAAACAAGCCCAAAAAATCACTACATTGATGGAAAAATAAAAAAAAGACGGCTCTTGGAAAGCGACGATGTAAAAACAAATAATTTTGGTTCAAAAGTGTTTTTATTGTGCAAAAGTCGTAAAACATAAAAAACCTCTACATATGTGGTATCGCCGTAATCGTACCGACCCATAGAATAAAGGTAACGTGTTATTTACGCCACACCGTGAATGGCGTCAATTTAAAAATGCATAGAACAAGGGCGGAATTTCAGGTATTTTTTTTTAATAATCCCCCCCCCCCAAAAAGTTAATAAAAAAATTATATGTACCCTAAAATGGTGCTATTAAAAAGTAAAACTAATCCCGCAAAAAACAAGTCCTCATACAGCTATGTCGACGAAAAAATAAAAACATTATAGCTCTTTGAATGTGACTATAGAAAAACGAATAAAATAGCTTGGTCATTAGGGCCTAAAATGGGCTGGTCACTAAGGGGTTAACAGCGATGACCTGTACACAGCTGCTATACATCCACATGTTAAGCCTTTACTGTGTATATAGAGGGGACGTGTGCGCAAACACTGCTCTCCCTTCCCCCACCTGCAGTGTATAGGGATTTTTAGAGCTCCTTGTGTGTTCTGTTATTTAAAGGGGCAGTCTAAGATTTTACCCTTAAGGTGGTATATACGGACTATAGTTTCTTCATTGGGCTAGTGCGGAGTAGTACACACAGTAACAGATGACTGCAATGAACAGACAGAAATCCTATTGGACATCGGACCCTACAGCCGATCTCTTTAACAAATCCTTTTTTTTATATTACAGCTCCTGGCTCCAGATTTGATAATTTTAATCCCTCCAAAGATCCGAGATCTCTGATGGGACAAGGACCAGGCAGATATTCAGGTATCCCACACTGAAAACTTTCACATAAGCAATAATGTTAAATCATAACCTGCAAATTCAGGTATAACTGCAGGTAATTCCAATTTTTTTGCCTAATATAGGGGAGTCCTGAGTGGAGAATCTCCATCGATGACATTCATAGGCCCTAATGAGGCATAGGGACAGGGGTTGCTTAGTTGAACCCTCCTTCACCCCCCTTTTAACTGCGGACCGCCCAATGTCTTTTTTTCGGACTGAAACGCAAAAGCATACAGATGCAGCACTCTCCGCAAAATATAAGGATCTTCGTGCGAATCAAAAGGGTGGATCCGCCCTATTTGGTAAAGTCAAAGTAGGCAACAGCACGTCTGAAAAGGCGACATTTCGGCTCATCGATGATCCTTTCCCAAGCTTCAGACAGGATCATTGAGCCGGAACGCCACATGTTCACCTTTGGTGGTGAATTAACTTACAATGCCGCGAACTGATCCAGTCCTGACGATCTCGCGATTACACCCTCCCCTGTATGACGCTATATAACCTACAAGGGCATAAGAACAGTGGTTGTCATGTTGATACAACCCAAGTAACTTTACTGGACGTATGTGGTTTGGTCTAGCTCCCCCTAGTGCGTGACAGTGGTACTACATCACAACACACAATCCCAACCAATTGAATTCAGATACCGTTTTGTATCGGTTTCCTTTCACAGATCATTTAGTAATATAGATATCTTTTATATACTTTAGCTACAGAGAATGTCAACCAGCCTCCGCAAGGGACCAGCTCCCAGAAGGCGCTCGCGTCCGGTCAAGGGCCACAACTTCAACCACTCGGTCAGAGACCTCAAGGTAACTATATAGTCATAAAGCAGTTTTTGTGGTCTTAAATATTCTGCGTGACCATCCAGTTCTGTAAAATAAAAGGCTTGCATGGTCGGCCATTGGCTATAATGAGCCACCATGCGGCCACTAAGAAAAACAGGGCCAAGATGCGATCACTGGGTGTCACACCGGTTGAACCTCCACTACTGGGACATTGGTGGCATATCCTAGCAATATTGCCGCCATTATCTCTGATTGGACAGAGCCTTTAACCAAAATCCGGCTTCTCGCTTTGACAAGGGGCCTTCCGATGGAACGAGAATGTTAGGACCTGGTATTTTTATGTTACAAATACTCTAAACCACAGTGACCTGTATACAGATTGTCTACATTCACCTCCATAGATGTAGAATACATCCAGAGGGATATATATGTACCTATACTGTCCATATAGATGAACCGCAATGACGTGTATACATCCACATGTGTGGTGTTTTTTATTTTACAGCTCCCGGCTCCAGATTTGATAATCCGAATCCCACCAAGGAACAGAGACCTGAAATAGACGAAGGTGCAAGCAGATATCAAGGTATATTCATCGTGACCTGCACAATATTGATTTATTTTCGGGTCTTACTCCATTAAAAAAAATAAAAAATTCAGGCAAGACGGTGTTGGCGTTAGAGGCTTTTCCCCTATACTCCGTTTCACTCCCGTTCAGTTTAGATTTTTGCCGGTTTGGACGTCGCTCCAGAATCCCTAAACCCAGGGATCACTCTTCTTCTATCCGTACACAACTCCCTCTGGCGCTGGCTGTCCACCCTCATGTGCCGTTCCTTTATTTCTCTTCCACTGATTGGTCCTTTCCAAGAAAGGCGGCTACATACCTGGTTCTGATATTGTTTTTCTCTATACGTTGAATTCTGCTTCTGTGCAGACCCGCTAGCTCAGTGCCAATCCTGTAGAAGGAGCCAATACTTTTTATTTCTTAGTGTCACGCCTCCTAGTGGCAACAACCTATAACCACGGTCTGGATCCCCCAATGGACTGGACGAGAAAAGGATTTTACGGTCAAAGTTCCCTCGTCCTCCCATTAGTCCAGTCTCCTGGCTGGGTAGTCTTTCAGCAGTTGGCATTGGCCTGATGAAGACGCTGGTCCGGCGTTGAAACGCGTAGCCTCTTCTGTTACAAATAAATACTTTTATGTCATGCCTGTCTGAAGCCTGTGACATTGATGTTCATAGCAGCGCCCTTGGTCCTTTTTACTACTCTGCAAAGCTTTTCAGCCTTTTTGCACCCTCTGCCTGGGTTGGGATCTGGTCAGGGATAGATGGGCACTATTGTTTACTGTGCTATTGGTAATTGGATATTCTATTATTAATTTACAGAACCTGACAGTAGTTTTGCTCAAAATGAGGCGTTTCCCGGTTCTTGGACTGACAACGCTGGATCTTTCGATAAGCCAAAACCACAAGGTGCAGGTAATGGCCGATTTCGGATTGGAGATCGGAAGGTTTTTAGGTTTATTGCATGTCCATATTCAGCCTCTGTATGCCCTAGTCCAGAGTATGGTGCCCGTTGCCTGCATTGTGCCCAAATTGTACCACCATGTGTCGGACACGGTTTCGTGTTTTTCTCTTTATGTTGAATTCTGCTTCTGTGCAGACCGGCTAGCTCCGTGCCAATCCTGGAGGAGGAGCCAATACATTTTAATTCTTAGTGTCACGCCTCCTAGTGGCAACAACCTATACCCACGGTCTGGATCCCCCATTGGACTGGACGAGAAAGGGATTTTACGGTCAGAAAGTTCCCTCGTCCTCCCATTAGTCCAGTCTCCTGGCTGGACACCCCGGCTGGGTACTTTCAGCACAGTTTCGGCCTTTTTGCACCCTCTGCCTGGGTTGGGATCTGGTCAGGGATAGATGGGCACTATTGTTTACTGTGCTATTGGTAATTGGATATTCTATTATTAATTTACAGAACCTGACAGTAGTTTTGCTCAAAATGAGGCGTTTCCCGGTTCTTGGACTGACAACGCTGGATCTTTCGATAAGCCAAAACCACAAGGTGCAGGTAATGGCCGATTTTGGATCGGAGATCGGAAGGTTTTTAGGTTTATCGCATGTCCATATTCAGGCTCTGTAGGCCCTAGTCCAGAGTATGGTGCCCGTTGCCTGCATTGTGCCCAAATTATACCATGTGCCTCTGATTTTATGGTGGTAAGTAGCATTTCATGGTTTATAGTGAAAAATATGGTGAACCGTTTGGGTTTGCAGTACCGGTAGGCCTCGGAGTATAGAGTATAAACCTATAGCCACTCCATGTGCCGCTGTACAGGGTCCGTGCACATGTAGGACTCCTAGTATATACACAGTCATGGTATCTTACTATCCTTCATGAGGGGCATGTGTGCCTACGTTGCTCTGACGTTGTCCAGTGTGGTCCGTGTAAGAGCGGCTTCACTTGCGAGATCCCACAATACCCCCCTTCCCCTTATAAAATCCAAGGGTCTTTTATTAAAATGTTTTATTTTACAGGTCCCGGAACGGGTTTCAATCAGAATCAGCAATTTCCCGGCTCCAGATCTGATAATCCAAAGGAATCAAGACCTCTCGGGGGACAAGGATATTCAGGTATCCGGCATTGTGACTCGCACAACTTCTAATCACATTGGCAGTATTATTGAACATGGAAATTCAGGTGTGACTGCAAGAAACCCCAATATCCCACTATCCTCTCCCGGAAGCTGAGATGATTGGGGGGTCTCGCACTCTTGAATTAATGTACTGCTGCCTTCCTACGACAGGAGAGAAGACAAAATAGCCATACAACAGCGACTCTGCCCCTTTGCAGTTGGTTTGGGGCAGCTCAGGGATAGACGGACGTCATCGGTTATTGTGTATTATAATTATGACATTTGATTGGCCTAAATTATATTTATATCCTTATTCATTTACAGATTCCGGCAGTCGTTTCAACCAGAATCAGCAGTTTCCTGGGTCGCGGGTGGACAACAGTGGATCTCTCGAGAAGACAAAACCACCATTAGGTGCAGGTCAGTACAGACCTAAGGATCGGAGAGATGCCGGATGATCAGGTTCATGGCATCATTGGACGTTTTAGTCTAAATGAAGCCTTATGCACATGACGGTGTTCCCCAGTCCAGAATATGGAGCCCATTAAATGCTATGGGCCCACGCTGTACCTCTGTGTGCCTCCAATTTTGATTGTGCTATGTAGCATTGTATGCCGCAAGGCGATACTTCTATGGGAGACTACGGGGGCCTCATTGGGGCATCATGCGATAGGATTGCCTGCTGGTATTTCAAGTAAAAGCGTGGCGACTCCATGTGCCATTGTACCGATGGTCTGTGCACATGGCATCACTTTTTTTTTTTTTTTAAGGACAACCCCAAAAAGGGCTTATGGATGTCAGAGGGGAGGGATATATATATTTTTTTTAAACAGAAACCATCCCTCTCCCTCCATTGTCCACCTTTTGTGCCCTCCAGCAAAATGTGCCCATTGCCAAAGGGACAAGCGCCTAAGCCGCTCTGATACCGTCTTATCTCTGTGGACATTGTCAGAGCGGCTCCCCTAGCGAGATCTCTCCGCATACAATCGTTTTAACAAATATTTTTCCGTATTTTACAGGATCCGAAATGCGTTTCAATCAGACTCCACAAATTGCTGGCTCCAGATTTGATAATGCTGATCCCGCTAAAGATCCAAGACCTCCTATGGGACAAGGAGCCGGCGGATATTCAGGTATCGGGCTGTATTCAGGCGTGACTGCTTGCAATCCCAATATCCCACTCTCCGCTTACAGGATTTTAGGAAGCTGAGATATGAGGAGCTGTTAGGCGGGGTCCTCATACTGTAGAGAAGTTTTAGCCGTCCCTGTGATTTTCTATCGCTAACAAAATAGCGACTCTGCAGCCGCCTCTAATGTCTGGGTTGGGATCTGTTCAGCGATAGAGGCGCCATTGTTTTCTATGTATTATAATTATTGATTCCATTGGCCTAAGTTATATTTATATCCTTATTCATGTACAGATTCCGGCAGTCGTTTCAACCAGAATCAGCCGTTTCCTGGGTCCCGGATGGACAACAGTGGATCTCTCGATAAGACAAAACCACCATCGGGTGCAGGTAAGTAAAGACAATGCGGTTCGGAGAATTGCCGGATTATCGGTTTGATCACATTACTGGACACGTAAATCAAAGTTAAGACTTGGTCACATGGTCGGGATCCCGATTTCCTGGTCCTGAATACATGGCCCAATGCCTATTGTGGTAGGTAGCATTGGCGGTCGTGTGCACAATTCTGTTAGTATAAAATACGGCCTATCATGGGGCACAGATGGCGTCTCTGGGGATGGCATATGAACCTGTAGCCACCCCTTGTGCCGCTGTACAGGGTCCGACCACCTGGCATTGATCTGCTGCTGAGAGGGGAGTTCAATGTAAGACCATTGGGTAATCTGCCAATCCAGCCATGGGACTGTAATGGCTGTATATTGGATTGGCGCCAATTCCAGACCGATTAATGCAACGCAGCTATATATATATATGATATTTTTATTTTTTTTTGCTTGGCGATATAACTCCTATCCTCTTTATTTTCATAGAAATGGAAGCAAAGTATAAGCAGATGCAGTGGAATAGTGGACAACAGTCCGGGAACCAAGGTCCCTACAATGAGACCCGTCCGAGTACCGGGATAGGAGCAGGAGGATATGACGGTATTATAGACCTGGATTTCCTGGCTGTGATATTGTTGTGTGTGTGGGACCTTTTATATTCTGATTATTTGCGGGCCGGCAGCTGGGACCCCACCAATCCTGAGAATGGGCTGGTCCTGATGCCACCATGAATTTTCGGTCTCGCTCTATTGAAGGAATGGTCGCTCATGTCACGAAAGTATTTTTGTTCTTTTACTGATCTCCTTTAAGACCTGCGTTCAGAATTGTAATAACTTCTTATCAGCGCTCAGAATTCAGGAGCTCACTACAGCCCCCTGTTGGTTCAATATTTGTACTGTGCGTGTCCTGCTGCGCTGCATTGTGGAAGATGTGGCATTCTCTCCGGGCTATATACTTTTAGTCTGATGTTAACGACGGCAAAGTCTCCCAGAATTCAGTGCAGCTCATTATATAAACTCAGGGGCTAGGGACACAGGTGGCAACCAAAATAACTTTTGAATGCAGCTTTAGATGTCAATTGTGTATAAGGCGCAATACAACTCAAGATCACTACAAGTTTAGGGAAAATTCTTCTCTGTTACTGTACCAGATATTTTGGTGTAAACTGTTACTCCACTTTATAGCCAAGGCTTTTGCACCCATGCTGTTCACTGGTTTAATACACCTGGTGGGCGGAGCATTGACTTTGTGTAAAGTGACATCACTGGGCGGCCGGGGATTGAATAGGGTGACGGGACATCTGTGTATGAGGACGGGAGATGAATAAATCATCACCTATGTATTTCTTCACAGAACGGTACAACCAAAGCCAATGGCAATCCCAATTCAGCAACAGAGGAGCAATGAGTGAGGGAAGATCTTCATTTGGATCAGGCATGGACCGACCTCTTGGTATATATTCATCTCTGTATCTTTAAATCTTAAAGGGTAACTAAACTTTGAAAAAACTTTTGACTCGGCTGCATACGAAGTCTCAAGTCTTTCTATAGGTTCCTAAAAATGGTTGACTTAGCAGTACAGTGGCCCCGTTTTATATATCCTATTAGGAAATATGGATGTCATAGAGAGACTCCCCTGCTCGGGACCCCTCTATTAGCCAGCGGAGCGAACCCTTTGCAGAGCGGGTACCACTATGCCAGACAAGTATAACAATAGGTGCCAGGGCCTGGTGGCTCCAGCTAGTGAAGGTTTTTGAGAAGACTTTTCTAAAAACCTATAGGGGAATCTATAAGATGCTAATAAAAGATTAAGATAGCGGGCACTGAGAATGTCTGTCTATTACGGAGCCCCCATACAGGAACTGCCTAGAGAGAAGGCTGTATGGGTGGACTATTGGAAGGGCAGAAATGCCAATCGGCTGTTTTTGTATCTTCCGTTAACTTTTACATACATACGTGCCACTAGGCACCCCATTTCTTTGGGATTGGTGATGGTCCTAATGGTCAGATCACCACCAATTGGATCCCTATGGCACATCGTAGTCGATTTATGTAAAAAATGTCCTTGGTAGGAAAGCTGATGGATGTGGCCCAATGGACGACACATTATGATGATGTAGGACAAGATCTCTCTCGTCCTTGGATTTAGATTGGGAAATTAGTAGGTAGGCAGTAAAAAAATTATCATTTGTTATTTTACAGGACCTCAAAGTCACCAGCCCACAGACTCTACTGGGTTCTCGGCAGACAGGCGCCCAGGCACGTGGCCCAACCAGGAACCAGCTAAAGCCGGTGTCTACCCTGCCGGTATCCTCGCCAACAAAACGAGAAATCTGCCCTGAATCCATCCCGAAGACAAGCAAATGTTTCTGTAAGTGATGAGGTTTCAGGAAGACAATTATTGTATTAATGTCATAGAGGGGGGTCCTCTGCTTGGGCTCCCCCCACCCCACTTTGAGCCGAGGTGTAGAGTCGCTTTTGTTTTAATACTGCTGGTTCTAAAATAAATCGGTTTATACTACAACCTCTTTCACGTTTCCACTGCAGAGGTTTTATACAGGAGGCTCATTATATCCAGTTTTATGTATTGTCTAATACATAGGCGATACATTGTCTGCATATTAAAGGGCTATTCCCACCTGGGACATTTATGGCATGTTCACAGGATGTTATAAATGTCCGATAGATGCAGGTCCCACCTCTGGGACCTGCACCTATCTCTAGAATGGGGCATCCTAAACCCCCATCCTTCCTTCTCCTGCTGCTTCCCAACCACTGTCTGACGAGGTGATCGGGAGTACGGACACAGATGAGCTGCGCTGTTTACATATCTCTTATAGAAGTTTCCTGTATTTCCTCTCCTCCCCTTTAAAATCACTTTTCTTTTCCACCTCCTCATCTTATTTCACTCCTTTCAATTCTACTCCTCCCTTCTCTTCCATTTTTCTCTCCTTTATCTCCGATCCTTTTACTCCTTATTTTCCCCTCCCTTCTTCCTCTCCTCTTCCTCCCTGTATTTGCCTTCTTCCCCTTCCATACCTCCTTCCTTTCACCCTCCTGCCCTTTTTCTTCTTCCTCCCTGTCTTTGCCCTCTTCCACTTCCATACCCCTCTTTCTTCCCTTCCGCCTTCCCTCTTCATCTCCTTATTTCTGATCCTTTTACTCTTTATTTTCCCCTTCCTTCTTCCTCTCCTCTTCCTCCCTGTATTTGCCCTCTTCCCCTTCCATTCCTTTTTCCTTTCACCCACATGCCCTTTTTCTTCTTCCTCCCTGTATTTGCCCTCTTCCACTTCCATACCCCTCTTTCCTCCCTTCCGCCTTCCCTCTTCCTCTCCTTATTTCCAATCCTTTTACTCATTTTCCCCTTCCTTCTTCCTCCCTGTATTTGCCCTTTTCCCCTTCCATACCTCTTTCGTTTCACCCTCCTGCCTTCTTTCTTCACCCTTCCTGTATTTGCCCTCTTCCCCTTCCATACCTCCTCCCTTTCACCCTCCTGCCCTTTTTCTTCACCCTTCCTGTATTTGCCCTCTTCCACAGCCCTCTTTCCACCCTTCCACCTTCCCTCTTCCCCTTCTACTCCTCTCCCATTTATCTTCTTCCACGTTACCTTTTTTTCTGCTTATTTCCTTTTATTCTTCCTTCTCCGTTCTCTTCCACTATCCCTTTTCCACCCATCCCCCCCCCCCCCCCCCCCCGTTATTGCTCTCTGCTCTTTCCCCTTCCTTTCTTCATCCTTCTCCCTTCCCTCCCATAGTGTATAGAGAAGAATAGATAAGACTCGGCTGCCATGTCTATTCACAACCTATATGCCAGACATGACAGCTGAACTACGGGAACTCACGTTCATCTTTTCTATATTTTCTTTTATTGTTGTTCATTACAGATGACATTTTCGTCGCTGAGGAAGTCTGGAGGCGCACACCCCATCAGGAGCGACACTTTGTTATAAATCCACAATAATGTAACCCGTCCCTTTATGAGGTCGTTATTTGTGCAGAACCTTTTAGAGTTTTCGTTTTATTCTGTTATAGGATGATTTTTTTTTTTTCTGCTATTAGTAAAATGTGAACTGAAACCTCCTGTTTTCCTTATGTTATTTGGTAAAAATTTTTGTAGCAGCGCCACCTGATGTACAAAATGTGTGAATTTCAAAGGATAGATAGATATTTTAGCAGGTCTACTTATTGTGTACCAACCCCTTTTAGGTTTTGAGAATTGGTGGTGGTCCACCAAAACCGGGACTATTGGAAGGCATAAAAAAAAGTCTCAACAACATTGAAACAAAAGTGAGATTAAGGATTAAAAGGGTTGTATGAGATCAGAAAGAAGGGTTTGTTTTTTCCCGAAACAGCACCACTCTTGTCCAGAGGTCATGTCTGGTATTGCAGCCATTCGCTTGAGGGGGGCTGAGCTGCAATACCAGACATGGCCCATGGACAAGAGTGGCGCTGTTTCTGAGTAAATACTTCTTTCTAATCTCATACAAGTCAGATGAACATTTCATTGTTGAGTACAGAATCCTCTTTTGTATCATGAATTTCTATTTTCCATATTATTTTATCCCTTCTTGGTCACAAGCATTACAATGACCCCACCATCATTATACGATTTTCACATTGATGTTGTCACAGCGTCGCCCCTTTAGAAGACCTGATGATGGTGGATCTCTATTGCAGTCATCTTCTTCCATCTCGGTATGCATTGTGATCCTGTCTCTATGGAGGACACTCTCTAGGAGCAGCCTCGGAATGTGGATCTCTTAGATCTGCAACATGTGACACTCCGGCCGTTGCCAAACTACAACACCCAGCATGCTGGGTGTTGTAGTTTTGCAATAGCAGGAGAGCCACATATTGCAGACCACTGGTTTAGATGCACAAGTGGCATTGTTACTTCTACCCACTGAAAGGCAGAGTGCCGCCCATGGAAATGCCCTTGTGTAGACTCTGGCCCTCACCATTGGGTTTTCAGGTGAAGAGATCCGAATCTCGGATTTGAACGTTGGAGGGGGTGTTTCAGCATCGGACCCCCTCTTCTCTGGACTGATCCGTTGTGCTGAGGAGGATGGGTTATATCACACAACCCTCAGTGCTGCTGTTTTGGGGGGGTTACGATCAGCTGGCTAATAATCATTGCAGGAGGGGCCCCATTTTGATTTTCTATTGGGGGCCCTTCCTCTTTTAGGTGGGCTGTGTGACTTTACTGCACTGTTGAACACTCTAGACACAATACTAGGGGTAAGGGGGGGGGGGTGCTGTGAACTTTTTGTTGACACGTTCAAGAAGACCAGGTTCTCCGTACTTCCCTCTCACCACACTAGTCGGACAGTGCCGTGGTAAACCCCTCTCTCTGGGCTGAGGTTGGCCTCGAATGACTCATAGGACAGTAACTATTCCTAGGAACCACATTACAAACTCGTAACAACATCTATTGTACAAGTCCAATTTTAAAGCATGAAGCAAAAATGTTAAGGAATTGTTTAATGTGTATTTAACTCTGCGTTGTTCCTAGTGCAGGGCCTAAAGTAGGCGGAGCATGACACATCAAAGAGAATCCCTGTGCCATGCTCCGCCCCCTCAGTCCCTGCACTAGGCATAACGCATCACTTTTGCCTGGAGTGTTCCTTTTCAATTTTAGTGTGGAAAATTAGGTAGAGCCGAGTTAAAGTTTAACCCGTTCCCAACCGGTTGGCGGTACAGGTACGGAGTCTACAGTGATGTCTTTTGGCGTCGCTGTAGAAAAGGCTTATGAACGCTCCAGTTAGCGCTCGTTCTCTAAGCAGGAGCCGTTACGAACATCTCCTGTACTTAGAGCAGCCTCCTGAATACAGCTGGGATCGGGGAAAACTCTGATCCCAGCTGTTTGACCCTTTGATCGCCGTGGTCTGTGACATTGTCATGGCCAAAGGGGACTTTGCTCTTCGATTGCGTCGCCGGAAACCTGGAGACTGGGGTAACCCTCTGCAATCAGCCCTGGGGACGTAGAAAGGACCCCAGGGCTGTCTGTTCTGTGTGCCTGCTGTTAGGACACACGATGTGCTGTCATAGGGACAGAGTAGAATGTATTAGTATACAGGGGTATGCTAATACATTATAAGTATAAAATAAAGTTGTCAATAAAAGTTATACTTTCATGGGATTTTAAAAAAAAATAGTAAAATGTCCACAAAAAATTATTTTGTATAAAATCTATTTTATTGCCCATACATTCTATAAAAACGACACATATTAGGTATCTACACGACCGTAATAACCTGAAAAATTAATTCAACCGGTTATATAGCGTAAAACGTGAACTGTATAAAAAAATAAACAAGAAAACAATGCCCAAAATTCTTTTTTCTATATTCGCACCGATCAGTTGCTGCGACTGCCTCCGGGCACCGGATGGTCATGCCGATGGCTCCAGTCACAGAATAGCGGCTGAGCTGCAGTTCGGCAGCACGGCCGCTATGAAGTGTACGGAGCCAATGGCTTCCGGCTCCATACACCGCATACTGTGCAATAAAATCCTGCGCCCGCAGGCAGCCGGAGCAGCTGATCGTTGCGGGGTCCGGGTGTCTGACCCGCACCCGCACCGATCATATACTGATGGTCATCAGTTCACCCCTTTTAAGGCCTTTCCAGGCCTGGTCATTAAGGGGTTAATATGCGTCAATCGCCGTATACCCAGTGTATACCGATGATGATAATACAACCAGAATAAACAATAGTTAAAGGGGTATTCCGACCCATGACATTTATGGCATAGTCACAGGATAGGACCTAAACCTCTCGGAGGTTGGCGTTCCACCAACTGGCCCCCCACCAATTGGGAGAACGGGTCTAGATTTCACAAGTCAAGGTGGTGACCATAAATAGAAGTTGAGGACAGGGACAGCTGTCTACATTTATACATGGCTTCCTCCATTTGAAGTCCTCCATTTTTTTAAATAAAAGATCATAAGGGATATAGGACTTGGTCCTTACTAGGGTTTAGTCGGCTATCGTATGGGAATATATAGGAGCAGCAACCATCATGAACAGTATATATAGCTATAGCATTGCAAATGATCCTCTACATTCCCATCACTGCTAATCTTGTGTATGTCCCTTTAAGAACCAGTGGAAGGCGGCACAGATCGAGGGCCCATTGCCCCTGGTATGGCCAGCTTTACTGTATTGTGATGATACCTGTTCTTTAGTCTGTTTTACTTCCAAACCTTCCCACATTTGTTCAATTAGCAGCAGCTTGGGGGGTGAGTGGAGCAGAATTCTGTGGTTTTCCTACCTATAGGTAGAAAGATTATTCGGAATAGATATTTTTAGACCGTGAGTTATACATTGACTGAAAACAAGTAAAGTTATCTCCACGGTGAATAAAGTTTTTTTTTTTATTGTTTTTGTTCCAAGAGTGGGAGCGTGGGGTCCCGTGTGTACGTAAATACTGTGAGATGAAAGGACATTGTTAGTACAAGACTAAAAAAAATAGAATGATTCTTCTGCCGGAGTTCAGGATGGAAAGTTCATGTTTGGAAACTGATGGGGGATCTGCGGAAGAAAAAAAAAATTTCACTTTTTTTTTTAACTAAACGGCCATTGTTGTTTTTTAGCAATTTTTATTCCTTCATAATGGATCTGATGCATTGGAGGTGATATTCTGTTATATTGCCATATAAACTGTAAACTAAATCCCCACCCCCTCACAAATAGGGTCCCAACCAAAATCGTACCAATATGAGGGAGTGAAAGATATAGACTTGTTGCTAGTGACGTGCTGCCTGACCTGGCGTCACTTCTATAGCGATTGATGTTTAAAGGTGTTCTCCGCTTGACCATAAGCTATTCACGAAGTGCTCCCCTGCTGGGACCACTAGTGATCAGCTGTGATCTGTAGGGAAACCTGGCAGTAAGTTTTCAATTTCCCTACAGCGCCTCCACAGGGGAAATTAAGTATTACACAGTGCATATTTATATCAACTGTTTGTCTATATAATGCTGGACAGGACGGGTCCTCCAGAGTGAGCGTGACTCTATCCGTTTTCCACTCTGGCCAAGAGATGAGGATCCTGAACAGAGGACCCCCCTAATAACTCAGAATTCTGTAATAGGACATATGAAAATGGGATTTGTAAACTGGACACCCCCCTCTAAGGGGTTTGGGGGGGGGGGGGTCAGTGATCATATAGATTAACGCTTAGATCTGCTATTGCTTTCTAATCGGTGGGGGTCCAACCTCTGTAACCCCTGACGATCCTGAGAATGAAGGGGCGCAGCACTGTTGTAGCACTGCAGCACCTTCACTGATTTTTTTTTTTCCTGCCCATCGGTGCTTCTGGTCACCCGCTGTGCAGGGAGCTACAACACGGTTTATGGGGCCATGCTGCAGCTCTCTGCACTGCCGGTTGCCGGGATAAATGCAGCGCAGGAAAACTTTGGCTGGAACATGTCACCAAAGCAGCGCCGTAACCCCTTCATTTCAGGTCCAGATTGGAAAGTTATGAGATGAGAAAGTTATGAGATGAGAAAACCCAATACAGAAAGGCAGGAGAGACACAGATTTTGTGTCTCCTGCTCTGTGTGGCTTTTAAACCTCAGTATAAAACACAGTGAAAAATATCCAAAACTAAAATCCAAAAAGATTTCAATGCAACTACCAGAAAGAGTCTTTGGGGATTTCCTAGCGTTAATATTGATTAGGTGCAGGGACACTTTAAAATACTGCAGTAAATGACGCGACTGTGCTGTAAAGTAATCGAGTTTGAGATTTGGTTCCTGGGTCCGGTGACTACACAAGCCTCCGTGCGCTCCTTGCATCATCCCCTTTCAGAAATGTCACTTGTATGACTGAGCTCCAGGAAGGCTTGACATATTGAGCTTGCTGGCTTCCCCTACATCTGTTTCAATCTTTTTTTAGACCCCTCTGGTCTCTCCCCCTTCCCTCTCTCACACACCCTATACTGTACTTCTTCCATCCTGCAAGTAACATATGCACTGAGCCGGGAGCACTGAGGAGGCCAAACACAGTTGTTCAAGCAAAGAGCAGGTGCCAATGTCCACTGATTTATCTCCCCTCTGGTATCTCCGGAGCCCTGCTGAGACTAACTGCACCCACCCTCTAAAAAAAAAAAAAAAGGTGGTCCTAGATGAGGGTACAGAGCTGGGAGAAGTGCAGCGGGCTCACTTGGTATCATTCTACTTGTAGAGTACTGGGGGACGAGCTTATTTTGGGTGACCGGATGCAGATTTAATACGTTCCATTTATCGCCACCTGTAGCAAGAGTGCGGCTACATGACTCAAGGACAAGTCAAGTGTCGTGGGCTAGTGAAGCCTACAGCCAAATTGCAGTGTGTCAGGTAAGTGACGTTTGCATGTCGGCATAGTCAACTGTCCAGCGGTAAATATCTTTTTTTAAATGTGTCCTTTTAAATACCCCAAGAAATTTTTTTTTTTTATATTCTATTTTATTTTGTATTCCATTCATGTTCTTATGCAAAAAAAACGGGGCACACCAATAAAAAAATACGTATTTTTTTGTTTTTGTTTTGTGTATATATAGATTTTTTATTTTTGGTTTTAGATATATTTTTTTATTTTATTGTTTCGTTTTCATATATATTTTGTGAGATTTTTTTGCTTTTATATATTTTTAGCTTTTTTTTTGTCTTTAAAATTACAAAATGTTACGTGTATACGACTGAAACGTTATAAGTAATTTCAATATTTGTTTTTATTTGTTTTTTATTAACACTATAAAAATCGAATCAGATTTATTCGAACCAGGTCTAAATAAAAAAAAATAATATATATATCATTTTTTATTTTTGAAAAGCTGGAAAAAAGCCACGGGTCTATCAAGTCCAACCTATAAATGTCCCATAACTAAAGCTTTAGTATTTCTAACTCTTCAGGAATTTTCATATATATTATGTATTTAACTCTGATTCATTGACACATATCTAAAATATAATAAAGAAAAAAAAAAACTGACAATATTTGTAAAAAAAAAATAAAAAAAAATGTTTTGAGGTTATTTCTGAGAATACTTATATCTTATTTTTATTTTATTTTTTTGGGCAAATTCAGTACTAATTTGCCCCATTTGGGCCAGGTTCACACACACCGTTTTGATGCAGTTTTTGGCTCCGGTTTTTTTTTTTAGCCAAACACATGGGTGGATACAAAAGTAAGGGGATTCATCAGTCTTTTCTTTATACCTTTCGTTCCTTTTTGGATCCACTTTTGGCTTTGGCTCAAAAAATTTAGCCAAAAACTGCACCAAACCTGTGTGTGTGATCCCGGCCTTATGAATATTCTACAGATTGTGACATGGAATGTTGCACTTTTATTGACATTTTAAGCTGTTGGTGTCAAGCCTGATACAATTATGAATTTCTTTACAAAATGTTAATAAAATAGAAAAAAAAAAATACAGATTTTTTTTTTGGGGGGTAAATCTGTAACCAGCCTGCTGAGTGTTGTAGTTCTCCAGCAGCCACTGTAGGCAGGTTAGCTGCTTGGATTCTAGTATTTCCTCCGTTTCAGCCCAAACTTGTTATCTGTGGGACTTTTTAAGTGAAGCCCAGCTCTGATGTCAGTGGCACATGCGACAGGGTGGTCTACGCCAGCTGCCCACGAAACAGCCAAGCTGTGAATTTTCCCCTCACACCAGGGACTTTGTTCTTCTCCCTATTTGTACAAGAGCTTCCACCAAAACAGCTGTGACCATAAGGGCACATTCTACCCCTAGGGGGCATTTACCCCAAATTGCAGATATTTCTTAGTTATATCTCTTTCTGGGACCGATGTGGCTGCCGTAACCCGGATTTTTCCGTAACTCATCTAAAATGCCATTGACACCCGGGAAAGTTGGACGATAATAATGAATGGTCTGTTAGTTATGACTCTGCTTTCCCCAAAAAATTCGGAAACCGCTTCACGGACTTGTAGTTAAGGGTGATTTTTGTAATTTTTTTTTGGGGGTAAATGCCCTTTGGGTCTTTATATGATTGGACATGTTTATTTATAATATTTTTGGAGTCCTGACGTTCAGGGTGACACAAGAGCGGCGCGGTAACATTGCAGGAATTTGCCTTTGACAGATCAGTCCTCTGGAGGGTGACCACTAGTCATTATGGGAGAGGTGACACATGAATCACACTGAGCTGCAAACCCTGGTGCCCACAATATGGCACTTAGTTGTAAAGAGGATGACGATCTGTGGATGCAATGGAAGGAGACACCTGGTGTCATAAAATTCCCTTAGTCCAGCGTCCACGGGGGCAGTTTTTCACTGGACTTGTTGATTTTCCACACACAAAATTCAGTTGAAGGATGTGTATGAGATTAGAATATATATATATTTTTATTTTTTTACAGAAATAGCGCCACTCTTGTTCACTGGTCGTGTTTGGTATTGCAGCTCAGTCTCATTCATTTGAATGCTAGTTCTGTTGTCGTGTCCCAACTCGCTGCCATGTAAATGGTACTATAACCTATTATCTTGGCAATGCGTGGGAAAACCAATCTGACTGTACAAAAAAAATATAAAAATCTGTAATTGACTTGAAAAATTATTAAATATTTGGGTGTGAACTATTAAAATCTTGGTGTCTATGGCTAATTTTAGTGAGAACCGGCCAGCTTATGACTGAATCAATATTATCTTGAAAAGGAGACCATAGATACAAGTATAAGGTCAAAAACCGTGAAAGAGTAGGGTCCCAGCAGCACAGAGTATTTCAGGAGAGGAGTATTTATTTAAATGTTGTTAGTGAGGACAGGGTTACACATGACGGGCACTGACAGGATGTAAAGAGGAAGGAAGACAATGAAGAGGTTACAGACACTGAATGGAGCAGGTGTCACAGCAGCACAGAGTATTTAGGAAGAAGCGCGTAATAATCTTTCAAGGGGCAGTGATTTGACCTCTTATGATTATGGTAGTATGGACAGGACTGCATCTACGGAAGGGGAACAGAGACTAGTGGGAGGTGAAATACTGATAGGGGAAGGAGCACGGTATCTCAGCAGCACAGAGTATGTCAGGAGTGACATATAGAAGGATAGTAAAAAAAATAAAAGAAATCCTGGATTCGGTTCAGCATTCAGATTCATCACTGTCCTTGTAGAAGTGATCAGATTTCTGTGAGCAGCATAATTAACCTTTCACTGAGTGCAGGAACTGGTGTGAGTCATTAGTGAGGGGTAAGACAGTGATTAGTCAGACATGAATGTCGCCCCCACGTGTCCAGTCAGTGAATAACAAGCACCTCACACATGTGGACAGTGAGTACTGTACTACCCACAGGTACCCCTCGGAACAGTCACCAATTAGGTGGGGAAATGCTGCCCCCAGTATAGAGGACTGCAGGGACACCCCAACAGTTGAGTAAGTGCCCAATACATTCTGGTCACTTCCAACCAATTAAAATCTCTTCCATCCTTTGGACGACCAGAACCAGAACTACTTTCCCCAGTCAGTCTCCACTCTGGTTAATAAAGGGGGAGATCTGAGCAGGGAACCCGCTATATTGCGTCCCTAAACCCTAATAGGACATATGGAAAGGGGTTGTCAAAAAGTGGACAATCCCTTTAAGAAGTCTTCTCTGTAGCTCTTATGAGGCTGTGGCTTATAGGGGGTCCCAGCTCAGGTCAGCCTCATCCACCTTCTGGCTGTGCAGGTCCTCCTCAATACAGGCACCTCTAACATCATCATACAAGACCCCATATTAAATAACATTGTATAAACATATGCACTATTGTTCTCTCCTATCAGCCAAGTCGTAGAAGAGGCTGGCCTCAGGGTCTTTTTTTTTTCCTCTCAAAAGTGTTGTCTACTTTGGACACTCTCTTTTTTATCAGATGAGTCCCTCAACGTTAAAGTGATCACAGAAAGTCCCGCTGCTGAGATCCCCAGCGATCGGCTGTAATCTTGTCGGAAAATCAGGCAACAAGTGTTCAATTTCCCTGCAGTGCCACCACAGGTGAAATGAGGTGTTACATATTTCCCATTGAAATCAATTGGCTGTCCATGGAGGCGCTGGGTCCTCCTGAGTGAGAGACGCTCTTTGTATCTGCTCTGGTTATTTACCTCCTTTATAACTCAGAAAGTGGGGGTTAATTTTCCAAACACCCCCCCCCCCCCAAGTTTAATATAAAATATATAATATAGATTCATGAAACTTGAGTTGGAAGAAGCCTCGGCCTCCCGGATGCATCTGCAGCTGATCAATATTCACAAAGTTGTAATACGCTGCGCCATGACCGTACGCTGCTTGATATCACTGCGCCGTATTAATATGGGACTTGGCCTCAATATCCCAACCTGCTCAACAGCTGCGAGCGGCCCTACGACCAGCAGATTAGTGATGCATTTCATAGCCTGTTCCCCAGAGCTCAACTTGACATATCCAAGATGGCCGCTCCCCCCGCTCCTCAGCACCTGGCTGGAGTCCGCACATGGGAGAGCGTTGGCCTATGTTATATGTGCGTGTCTATGCACCAAATAATAATAAATCAAATCAATCATCGGTCAGATGCGCTCCATCCCCCGACACCTCGTCGCTGTATTTACATGTGTGCGCCATTAACAGGCAACACGTGAGGAACATCATTTCTTTTTTACAATTCCCACCGGACAGAACGGACTAATAAATGCGCCATATACGGTCTGAACTATTATATGTGCGCTAATAAAACGTCATGGCGCTACACGTCCCGCCAAATATCTCGCCTTCCATTAAGACGTTCATGACAATGACATCACCTGCTTATATGGCGCTGTGTTACCATTCATGATCTGGAAAAGATGGGTGACAAGTCGTGAGGGAGCTGTAATAGGAGCTCTTTTGATTGTCACCCAGCTTTCCCAGAATCCTGAATGACAAACATGCCTAGTAAGGCTGAGATATGTCACCGACTTATGTATTTCTGTATAACAAGACCGATTTGTTGTTCAGGAGTCTTAAAAAGCTGAGTGTCAAACCATGGTAGCCGTATTTGTTGACATCCAGCTTTCCTAGACTCCCGAATGGCAAATATACATAGCAAGGCAGAGACACATCCCCTGCATATGTACTGCTGCATAACAATACAGATTTAATATTCAGGAGTCTTGAAAAGCTGGGTGGCCAATCCATATTAATTGTCACCCAGCTTTCCTAGACTCCCAAATAGCAAACTTACCTAGCAAGGTAGGGACACATCCGCTGCATATGTATTGCTGTGTAACAATACAGATTTGCCATTCAGGAGTCTTGAAAAGCTGGGTGGCCAATCCGTATAGGTTGTCTACCAGCTTTCCTAGACTCCTAAATGGTAAATATGCCACCTTATGTTTTGCTACATAATAATAATGCAGATTTGTCATGCAGGAGTCTGGAAAAGCTGTGTGACTACCCCTATTAAGAATAATGTGGCTGTTTTAGTTGTCACCCAGCTTTCCTAGATACCTGAATGGTAAATGTGCCTCATGTGTTGCTGCATACTAAGGCAGATTTGCCATTAAAGAGTCTGGAAAATCATGACAATCCCTATTGGAGCTGTAATGGGGGGGGGGGGCTGGATTGATTGCCACCCAGCCTTCCTAGATTCCTGAATGGCAAACATGCTTAGCAAGGCAGAAACATATCCCCTGCCTATGTATCGCTGCATAACAAGGCAGAGTAGCCATTCAGGAATCTGGAAAAGCTGGCTGACAAATTATGATGGAGCTGTAATGAGAGCCATATTGGTTGTAACCCAGCTTTGATAGATTCCTGAATGGTAAATGTGCCTTCTTATGCGTCGCTGCATAAAAAGACAGATTTGGCAGAGTCTGAAAAAGCTTTGTGACCATCCCTATCGGAGCTGTAATGGGGGAGGCTTGATTGGTGGTCACCCAGCTTTCCTAGATTCCTGAATGGCAAACATGTCTAGCAAGGACGGAAAATATTCTCTGCCTATGTATCGCTGCATAAAAAGGCAGAGCAGCCATACAGGAGTCTGGAAAAAGCTATGGAGAAAACCCTGAAGGAGCTGTGATAGTAAGGGTATGTTCACACGGCCTATTTACGGACGTAATTCGGGCGTTTTTGCCCCGAATTACGTCTGAAAATAGCGCCTCAATAGCGCTGACAAACATCTGCCCATTGAAAGCAATGGGCAGACGTTTGTCTGTTCACACGAGGCGTATATTTACGCGCCGCTGTCAAATGACGGCGCGTAAATAGACGCCCGCGTAGAAGAAGTGACCTGTCACTTCTTGGGGCGTAATTGGAGCCGTTATTCATTGACTCCAATGAATAGCAGCGCTAATTACGGCCGTAATTGACGCGGCGTTCAAGCGCCTGCACATGCCGTTACGGCTGAAATTACGGGGATGTTTTCAGGCTGAAACATCCCCGTAATTTCAGCCGTTACAAACCCCCGCCGTGTGAACATACCCTAACTGTATTGGTTGTGACCCAGCTTTCCAAACATACTGAATGGCTGATATGCCTAGTAAGACCAAGATACATTAAGTGCTTGTGTATCTCTTCATAACAAGTTAGATTTGCCATTCAGGAAACAGGGAAAGCTGTGGGGCAAACCCTGAGGGAGCTGTAATGGCGATTGTATTGGTTGTCATCTAGCTTTCCCAGATACAGATAGAACTAAAACTGGTCAATGAGATTTTGAATAACGTAAAAGAAATAAGATTAATATTTGGTGGTGAATTTTTTTGTATTTGTGTCCTCCAAAATATATTCGGTCCCAGAGATATTACTTATTATATAATAGAATGGTTTAGACTCCACAGATTGAGGGTGGGGTCACGGCCGGGCGCTGCCCCCCACATAGGCTATTTCTACAACCGCCTGCCAGGTGCATGTTTTAATTGGCCCTGTCCAGAGTGGAATCTAAATTTAGCGTAGGCTTATGTCCTTACCAAAATAAACGTAAGCTGGAGGGCAGCACGTAAGCGGAGAGGGTCTTGTTGGGACAATTAAGTCCCCCAGAACTTTAACATGAAGCTCTGGTATGGAACCACTTCAATGATCAGATTAGGGAATTGCATTATGGGTAATTCCCTGATATAATAATAATAATATACTTCCAGTGGTGGGAAGTGATTTCCTTACCGCAGTTCACTAGTAATAATTACAGTAGATTGCTATAAAAGTATAAAACTTGGGGGAGGAGTCACCAAGACAGAACACGGGAGAGAGCAGAGACTATGCATTTCTATGAAGTCTGGGTGACTATGTGACTAAATTCTAGCTGCAGTGCAGCTAAAAATGGCTGCTGTACGTTCGTTATTTCCTGGATCCAGCTACATGAGGTTAGGGACATAACTAGTGGATATACATAGCAACAGAACAAGATGCGTTGACCCATCCCTTGCTATATGTCTTGGAGTAAAACTTTGACAAAATCAAATGAAACATAAAGTTGCTTTTTTTTATTTATTTTTGGTAAAATTTTTGAGAGTTGGGAAGCCGGCCCCTAACCCATACTTGATAACTTACTCGGAAAAGGGAATGATCTCCCTAACTCCAGGAAGAGCAAGCAAATCTCTGGGGCCTGTATTTATCTAGGGGGTCTGTATTCGTTTAGGGGGGGGGGGGGTCTCGTCTGGGGTCTGTATTTATTTAGCGGGTCTGTGTTAGTTTAGGGCGTCTATATTAATTTTGTGACGTGATGAAGAGGGTCAGATGCACTGTTTAAAAGGCATCGTTTGGAGGCGTGTCCTATATTTATGGGCGGAGCATATAAAAGAAACGCGTCTCTTCTTCCTGCACTTTCCTCCCTAATGTTCCTTCTCAATATTTGGCAAGTATGTCCTAACCTGGCCAAAAGTTCTTAATATTTTTTTGCCTGTAGCTTTAGTTTAACTTTTATATTTACGGGGAAACCGCCACAGTTCCTATCTCTTCCCTTAAAACCATGACCCGCCACAACCCCAAGTTTCACAAGGATGGAATCCATTACCCTACCATGGGCCTGTAAAGAAAGACATGTTTAATCAGGGGCGGAGTCAGCAGTCGCACCCAGCCGTGGTATCTGAGTGGGTCCTAATGCCCTTCTGCCACTTACTATACATGAACATTGGTAGGTGGGGGCGTTGTTACAAATTTTGCATTGCCCCCAATGTTACACAATCGTTTTTGATAATAATATGACCAATCTATGTTCCTCTTCTTTGAGTTGGCAGGGACCAGGACTGACAAAGATCAAGGCTTCTGCTGTCCTTACCGGGAACCAGTTGATCATTAGCTTTGTTATGAGGTGGAATGAAACTGTGACTGCAGAGAGACGCGATCTATAAAGCTGAGTTATTAGGAACGTTTCTGGGGATGAAAATGTTTGAAAACCCATAATTTGGTAATTTTTTAGATTTATTCTTTTTGAAAACCCATAATTTGGTAATTTTTTAGATTTATTTCTTCGGCTGTCATTGGACATTGAAGTTTTCATTTCATGCCAATCTCTGGTGGTACGGCTGATGCCCTTATCTGTTCTGTGTGAAGGGCAGAGATTGGTTTTAGATAGTCCTTAAACTGACAGTCACCGAAGCTCTGGAAATCCTTGTAGATCCAGAAGGACAGCTGCTTGTGAAAGTCCCGGATTATCACTTTATGGAGGAGGATAGGAAAAAAAAGTGGCCTGGGATGAACACCGGCTGTCTTTGAAATATATTTCAGGTGGCCGGAGATTGTGTTTTTCCAACCTCTATACTTGCCAGAGGACATATTACTACACAACGTGGACGCCAGAAAACTTGCCCCACAGTAAGTCTGGACTACAAAAATATCATAGTGTGTAGAATAGGTTTCATTTTCCCAAATTTGGTTGCTGGATTCCATTTTTGATAATCTTTTTTACTTGACGTGGTCCACCAGTAGGACATTGTGCCTTAGTTTGACCCATTTTGGGCAATCGGATTTGCCAGTGATTCAATTTTCCCAAATACTCTGCCGATGAGATCCTTAAAGGGAGGTTCCTCATAATTATTTTTTTTTTAGGAAAATGCGTAATTCTCACTCTTTATAAAGATGGTGGACAAATGATAAAGTTTTCTGCCTGTTGAAGCCAGCGCTAAGAAGTCTTCTTGTGACCTCCAGAAGTTCACCTGGCTGTAGTCCGAGTTGTCCCCTCCCTCTCCCATTAACAACCATACATCTAGGCAGAAAGCCAAGGCCCCTGTTGTTACAATGTTTACATTGTTACAAAAATATTGTGATTCTCTGCAAAACCATTAACCCCTTGTGCTGCAATTGAAAGGGGTTTGTATTATTTGTTCAGTAGTGATCACTAGTGGCGGACCCTTGATTCTCCAAATATGGGGGGGGGGGGCAAACTTCCTATATGTAAATAAGGGACCCTTAGACTCTTTCATGTGTATAACTAGACTTTTAAAAAACTTTTGACATGTCCTCAGAGCGTTGTACGGACTCAATAGAAAGTCTATGAGTCCGTACACCGCTCGCTCGGCTTTCAGAGGAAAGCCGATCGGAAACGAAGCGGCACAGCGCTCCCCCCGATCGATTCTGCCGCTTCATGGGGGTCTCAGTGCCCGGACCCCACCGATCAAAACTCATGACATGTCACTATGGCCTGTCAAAAGTTTTTTAAAAGTTTAGTTACCCTTTAAGAAAATTTGTCACAGTTTTTCCAATGCAAAACTTTACTCATTTAGATTTTTACTGCTGTCGTATTGCTTGACAATATTGCCTCTATGCTGACCTTAAATATGTGAAGATAAGAGTCCGTAGGATGTAGCAGAACTGAGTTTGTCATTTGGTCATCACTTATGATGCATTAAAAAGGGGTTTTCCAGCCAGTAAAAAATGATGGCCTATCCTCGATGGCCTATCCTGAGGATAGGCCATAAATGTTTTACTGGCTGGAAAACCCCTTTAATTGCAGTTTGAGGCCCCATGCACACGGCCGTTTTTTTTTCTCCGTAATTACGGACCCACTCATTTCTATGGGCTACGGACACCTTTCCGTATTTTTACTCCCCAATCTATGGGCACTTCCGTAGTTACGGACAGCTACGGATGTGCATCCATAGCCGTCCGTAAT
This sequence comes from Rhinoderma darwinii, assembly GCF_050947455.1. NCBI lineage: Eukaryota > Metazoa > Chordata > Amphibia > Anura > Rhinodermatidae > Rhinoderma > Rhinoderma darwinii. The sequence continues at coordinate 8,969,416 of NC_134698.1, read as the reverse complement.
TACGGAAGCGTTGCTATGCAACACCAGGGGACTACCCAAGATTCCTCCCTGTTTTTAGTGGATCCGTAAATACGGATGCAGTACGGACCGTACTTACAGACACCCTTCCGTAAATGTGGATGATTTACGGATGACTATAAATGACTACGGACAGAATTTACGGATGGATGGCACACAGCCGTGCCCGTAATCGCGGCCCGCATTTGCGGGTCGTGCTCCCATATAAAATATGGGAGCGCGGTCCGTGAAAAGCAAAAGAACGGACATGTCCTATCCTTTGCGGTACACTTCTACGGCCCGGACACCTTTCCATGAATATACAGGAAGGTATCCGTAGTCAATGGAAGTAAATGGGTCCTTAATTGCGGACTATTTTTACGGTCGTGTTCCTGGGGCCTTACACAGGACTGCACGTAAACCTACTCCATTATCTTAACTCAATGATTATAATGCAAACCCAAAGAGTTGCATGACAAATTCAGCTCTGCTACATTTGTATATTTTAACCACATTATGGCTAGCTCAATAATGCAACCTTACATTTAGATATTGAGCTTATCCCCAGTCCAGAAAATGACAAGTTTAATGAGCAAACAAGGTTGCCGGTGATGACATAATCTCATGTCTTGTAAGCTTCTTGATCTCCCCAAGTCAGTAAGGCCTTTGTTATGCGAGAGCGCAGTATTTTCATGGTTATATACATCTGCAATATCCCCCCATGACATCTGGCCACATGTTGTTCTGGAAGGAAATACTTCCCAAGTCTTCAGAGAGCAATTTGCTTGACAGAAAAAGAGTTTGGCCAAGTCAACTCCTCTTCCCAGCTGCGGACCCTCTAGTTTTCAGCAGGTGGACGTAAAGGGCACCCCTAATTTGAATGCTTTATGTCCCGATCTCCGTCCCCTTCCCATAGTGCGGCCTGACTCAGTTCTTTGATGCATAAAAAATGATGGCAACAAATGGTTTATATTAGAAGAAGGTCAAGAACAGTCTGTGGCAAGAAAGCTTAACGTCTGAGTCCCCGGTGCAGGTGAAAAAGAGATATATTGGGGGAGGGGGAGCAGATGTTTCCGATGGAAGAACATAATTTTTTTTCCTCCTCTTAGTTCTAACATCTGAGTTCAGACATAAATCTGCAGCATTTCCTTAGCCGAGGCACGATGAGGATGGCGAGATGAGTGGAACGCATTCATGCGATTTTATGGTACAGTGGCGCGTACACAAGCTGATGTTTAAAGGCTCGTCCGACACCAGGGGCTATGTGTGGGAATCTCTAATTTGTTGATTTCCCAAAAAAAATCAAGAGCGTAATGATGTCACCCCAAAATTGTGTCAGCTGGACTCTCAGCAGATGGACGCGGTTGGTGCCAAAGAATGTGAAAATAATGAGAGATTAACCTAAAATAACATTTCTAACCTCAGGAAGCCTGAGAGGAATTGGGTTCTATGTATGTGCATTGAGAGCGCGTGCAAGAGACAATGCTGTATAGAGAGTATTAGGAAGAGCGCCACTTACAGGAGGATAATATGTGAAAATTGGTGAAGTACCACCATTGGGCCATGCAGGAGGTGGCTGAATTGCCCAGACTACCGGGAAGTCAGCAATTTGGGATGGGGGCCAAATAACGGACAGTATTTCAGGAGTTCCTGGCACTGTTGGATGTCCAGGAGGCCTCATGGAGGGGAGACTGAGGGTGGCATGGGTCCTGGTCCAATAAAGGTCATGGGCCCCTTCCACTTGGGCTGGGTTGACACATTGCACCATAGCAGAATTGACCTCTCTGTGTGGCACTTGACTGAGGGGCTACAAGTTCCTTCTGTCCATGGGCCAAATGGTCATTGGACCCTGATCTCTGGTTACGCTATTTCTGACCTCTCACAAAAGCTGTCTACTTGTTGCAGTTACACCCATGAGCTTGGCCTTGATAGGGCATTTACCTGAAGGACTTGTCCTGATGACCATCACCCTTTACTTTTTTTGTATATGGTAATTTTTTTATTAAATGTGGTGGCTTGGAAGATTCCTTTGAGAGGCAGCCATAGCACCCTCTAAATTGTCCCAAGAGGGCTCACATACCGGCTGCATGACAAAGGAGCCCTCTAAGCTCTGCGTGGGGTGAGAAGCCACTAGATATGTTCATTAGCATATAAAAATGAGTGCTCGTTTAGCCCTATTGGGGCATTTGGCTGCCGCCCTTATTTGAAGGGGCCAATCCTGGCGACGTATTAATTAATTTCCATCCTGTGCTATAACGGGGCTCTGAAATTGACATATAGGAAAGTGGTTGAGCTGCGTCACTCACTTCAGCCTCTTGTGCCCTGCTAAGTGGTTTTGTGTATATCATGCAGGCGTTGCCCCCATCAGGGCACAACATGTGCACCAGGCAGCTCTCACAGCTGAGTGGTATTAGCAATGCATTCCTCTACGTGACAGGCCAAATGGCACAGTTAATACCCTAAGCTAGTGGGAGTCTCCCAGAGACAGATGGGAGGTAGATTGCCAGATCAGCCATTTAAAGCCGGACACATATGAAGCACACATGCTGCATGGCCGTACCATCAATACTTCAGATGTGTCAAAGCAATTCGTGCTAACTAGATATACCTGGAGGAGACTTGAAAAATGTTTGTCCGTATGTGTCGGCAAACCTAAGGGCTAGTGATTCCTAAAACACATGTCCCGAGCAGTCAAAAAGCAATGATAAATATATATTAATATAAAAGAACCGATTCATCTTATATAGGAAAATAACGTTGATGTAAAAAATAAAAAAATATTCTTAACTGCGTGCCAACTCTTGTATGGAGATCGGAAACATATATATCTTAATGAAATTGATGCAGCAGTCCATACATGATAAAGATTGTCGGTGAGACATATGGCTGTCCTCAAACCTCTGATACGATTACGATAAAAACCATATATTTAAAATAAATACTGAGTTGCTGACGCGTTTTGGACTACTAGCTACAATGAAGGACTCTGGATGTCCGAAATGCGTCAGTGATTAGTTACGGAGAGTTGGTTGACCTTCCAGGCACATCTATATGAGATGTCCTCCTAAAGCCAGGTTCTTGTGTGCTAGGACATCTCCTAAATGCCAACGTGAAGTGTCCAAGGGTAGCCTGCTCTATCTGTCCATATGTAGCATGTTGCCTCTCGGTCTTACTGGATGATCAGTAACTCCAAAACGGCCTCAAACTTCGTCCTTTGGAAGTCTAAGGGGTACGAAAATGTGGACATATGAGCCCAGTCTAATGGGCCAAAAGGACTCTCTGACTCAACAAGGCACACGCTATATCTTGGCCAACTGATTTGGACTTCATAGGGGGCAAAAGGTAGCCTGCTCTAAATGTCCATATGTAACATGTTGCCTCTTGGTCTTACTGGCTGATCAGTAGCGCCATAAAGGCCTCAGACTTCGTCCTTTGGAAGTCTAAAGGGTAGGAAAGCGCGGACATATGAGACCAGTTGGGCTTCTGACTCAACAGAGCACACACTATATTTTGGCCACCTGATTTGAACTTCATGCGACTGTTGCACCTACTAACCTGGATTTATTACGGGATCGGATTTAAAGCTCACTGGAAGGTGAACCAACACTCTAATTTCATAAAAACACATAATCCCATACCTAATCGTTGACGCCTTCCATAGTCATTAGTTGTTGCTAGGACTTTAGAAATCTAAAACGCATCAACAATTCGGTATTGGATTAGATGTGTTCTTAAGGACTTGGACTAATGGTTCACCTTCTGTCTATGTTTGCATTGCTCCTGACCAAGATTTAACAGATAACAGAGAGCCCAGGAGATGGCACCTTATTCTTCTTTCATTCATTACAATTTATGAAACCAAAAAAAAAAGGGGAATAATAATAATAAAGAAAAATGTAAAAGATTCCAACACAGTTAAAGTATTTAACACTCATGTTATGACTTCAATAAAAAGACCAATGTCATGCTAAGTTTACCCCCCAATTCTTGGCCAATTCTTACTGTTCCTCCTTGAACTTCAAGAGGCACTTGAAGAAAACTTGGGCAGTCAGCCAGTCTCCATTGATACCTTGGATGTTTGCCAAACCAGGGATAGTGGGTATACATGGCGAGAGGGGTCCACGAATAAAAAAGACCTCCAAGTTGCTGAACAGGCACGGGAACTGAAAAGTGAGCAAGGAAATTGAGACGTTCATAAGAGATAGGGGAATCTTGTTGGTATTTATCTGTCTTGCAGCTATAATGAAAAATTCTGTGGTCAAGGTATTTATCGAGGAGATCTCTCTCTCTCTCTCTCTCTCATATATATATATATATATATATATATATATATATATTGTAATGATAGGGGTAGGGAAACGGACAAGTGAGCCCTAATCTACCCGCCACTCTGTCCCTGCCTACTTGCAACGACCCGCCCTAGGCGACGGGGTACAACTGGGCGGCGGTCCCTACGCTCAGTAAGTGCACGAGACAAACATACAAGGGAATATAAAGCAAAGGGAAAGGGGCAGTGGCCCACGGCAACACCGTGAGCAACAGAGTGGTGAACGAGCCAAGTCAAAACCAGGAGAGCACGAGGTACCAAACGCAGAGCAGAAGAGTAGTCAGTAAGCCAGGGTCAGTATGGAGCAGGATCAAATTGTTAGGAGCTGTAGCTGGGCCAGGAAACCACACGGAAAGAATCACAAGCAAGGAGGAACAGGAAAGGCAGGTATAAATAGACAGAGGGCGGGAGCTAGCTGAGTCTGGCCAGTCTGCGATAGGCTCTCCCACTCCTAAGCCTGCCAGCCTGAGTGGTGGAAGCTGGAGTCAGAAAAATTGGTAGAGACCCTAGCAGCTGGCAGGGATAATTTTAATGAACGAACAAATAAATGTGCAAGGCACAAGAAAGTCCCAAGTTTCCCAACTGCTATAGAATTAATTAAAATATAACTTTTAATGTTTAAATTAGAAACAAATTGGAAACAAGTTGCAGTGCATAAGGTAAATGGTTGTACAATAGTTTGTGTCAATTAAAATTTTTCCTCAGAGCTGGTTAATCTAACGTTGGAGATCTGATGTATGTTAGGATCTCAGTGTGTCAGGCATGGACGGCAGCTGCAGACTGCTCGGGCAGCCTCTAGTATGACACAGTGATAGAGTTTATTTGTTAGACCAGCAATGATTTTAAAAAAGAAACGCTAGCCCCCCCGACATGTTTCACTGCTTCAGCAGCGTCTTCAGGGGATAATTTCCAGTGGAAGCTGGAGTCAGTCTCAGAGAGATAGACTCAGGTGAAGACTGATTACCTCTGGAAGTCAACCCCGAAGCTGGACCTGGCAGATCCTTTACACATATATATATATATATATATATATATATATATATATATATATATATATATATATATATATATAAAAATATATTTGTGTATATAATATAGTATTATCGTATGACTTTATGATTCATAAACCTTTATTTGTATTTTTTTTACCAAAATTTATACAGTTGGATTTTTTATTGTGCCAGGTGGAGGATGAACCTGTGAGGAGTGAATGGACTGTGATGGGTAGGCCGACCACTAGACGTTATCTCTCAAGATCTACAGACAGTGTCCTCTTCAAGACCGTGCTTCTGCTAATCTTCTGGGAGCAAGGTAAGAAGGCTGGAGATTTTAACTTATAGAAGCTAAATTTAGTAAAGTAAACAATTCAACTTGCCCCCCCCCCCATCCAACAAGAAGAATATAGGTGGTTCTGATCTTCATCAGTGCCATAATAAATAATAATACCGCCATACAGTGCTCAAATAACACCATACAGTGCTCAAATAATACCAACATACAGTGGAAAAATAATACCACCATACAGTGCTCAAATAATACCACCATACAGTGCTCAAATAATACCAACATACAGTGCTCAAATAATACCACCATACAGTGCTCAAATAATACCAACATACAGTGCTCAAATAATACCACCATACCATGCTCAAATAATACCACCATACAGTGGAAAAATAATACCACCATACAGTGCTCAAATAATACCCCCATACAGTGCTCAAATAATACCAACATACAGTGCTCATATAATACCCCCATACAGTGCTCAAAGACATAACAACATACAGTGCTCAAATAATACCAACATACAGTGCAAAACTAATACCATCATACAGTGCCCAAATAATCTCATCATACAGTGCTCAAATAATACCGCCATATAGTGCTCAAATAATACTGCCATATAGTGCTCAAATAATGCCACCATAGTGACTGGATAACACCACCATACAGATCTCAAATAATAATTGTCCAGAGGAGGGTGCTGGGGGCTAAAATGATGCCACCATAGTGACTGAATAACACCAACATACAGTGCTCAAATAATACCACCATACAGTGCTCAAATAATACCACCTTACAGTGCCCACACAATACCAACATACAGTGCCCAAATAATAGCAACATATAGTGCTCATATAATGCCACCGTACAATGAAAAACTAATGCCACCATACAGTGCAAAACTAATCTCATCATACAGTGCTCAAATAATCTCAATCATACAGTGCTCAAATAATCTCATCATACAGTGCTCAAATAATACCGCCATATAGTGCTCAAATAATACTGCCATATAGTGCTCAAATAATGCCACCATAGTGACTGGATAACACCACCATACAGATCTCAAATAATAATTGTCCAGAGGAGGGTGCTGGGGGCTAAAATGATGCCACCATAGTGACTGAATAACACCAACATACAGTGCTCAAATAATACCACCATACAGTGCTCAAATAATACCACCTTACAGTGCCCACACAATACCAACATACAGTGCCCAAATAATAGCAACATATAGTGCTCATATAATGCCACCGTACAATGAAAAACTAATGCCACCATACAGTGCAAAACTAATCTCATCATACAGTGCTCAAATAATCTCATCATACAGTGCTCAAATAATCTCATCATACAGTGCTCAAATAATCTCATAAAACAGTGCTCAAATAATACTATTATACAGTGCTCTAATAATACCGCCATACAGTGCTCAAATAATACCGCCATATAGTGCTGAAATAATGCCACCATAGTGACTGGATAACACCACCATACAGGGCTCAAATAATAATTGTCCTGAGGAGGGTGGTGGGGGCCAGAAGGCATTTGGCCCACTTACCCTTTATATATAAGGGCCTGTTCACATCACCGTTGCTTTCCGCTGACGGGTTCCGTGAACTCAATGGTGACGGAAGCCTAGCTGATGGTTTCCGTTTGTCACAGTTCAATGGTGAGGGAAACGGAAGCTGAGGTTTCCGTTTGCCTTTCCGCTGAGGGGTTAACCCGACTGAAACCTCCAACGGAACCCCTCAGCGGTAAACGTGCACTAACTGTGCCTTAAATAAAGTGGGAGCATCTGTCAATGCACCCCCTGGTCTTACAAGCTGCACCCTCTGGCCCATCTGGTTGAACCTATCTATTGAGCTTTTGTGCTGAGACCCATTTCTATTAATATCAGGGACAAGTACATATATATATGGATGGTGGTTACATATGGAGGAAGGAGACACCCACTAATACATATTAGTTGCATTATTAAAATTTTTGTGTTTTCTTCCCTGTACAGTGGATGCGCAGTGTAAAATTGTGAAATGTAACACGGACTATGTTGCCGCCGTATCGAATCCAAAGATCTCCAACAAGAACGCCGTGTTCTGCAACGCCTTACGTGCGTATTCTCAGTGCACTCGTAATACAGCCCGGACTTGCCGAGGAGACCTGGTGTACCACTCTGCAGTACACATCATCGAGGATCTTATGATTCAGCACAACTGCTCCAAGTTGGGGCCCACCACTCCTCCCAGACGGCAGCCGCCACCGCAGCCTCTTCCAGATGGTCACGTGAAACAAGCCTGCGATTATGACAAGGTCTATCGTGAAAAGCACGAGACTGATCCCAAGTATCTGCACTGTGGCGTTTTTGGGGATCCCCATGTGCGCACTTTCAGCGATGACTTTCAAACGTGTAAGGTGAACGGCTCATGGCCTCTTCTGGACAATGAATATGTATTCGTCCAGGCAACCAGCGCACCGCTCCACCCTTCTTCCAATGCTACAGTAACTAGCAAGGTAAAAATGATGGGAAATCGGTTCAGATGACTGTATTTGTATGAAAGGGGAGGTGGGGGGGCCTTGTGGAGAACCTACAAGCATCATGTACATCCTTCACATAAGTAATGCCCCCATAAATAATGCTGCCATACAGTACAAATAGATATTCCACAAATAACAAACCCATATAATGACAGCCAAAGTGCCCCATCATAATTACTTTCTGACTGCCTACAGCCACCACTAGGGGGAGCTCACTGCATACAGATTTACACAGCTCCCGTGGGAACTGTATGGGCTTGTCCACACGTAGCGGAATTGATGCGTTTTTTCCGTCCGGAATTGCGGATAAAAACCCCCACTATACTTACATAGGAGACAACCAAAAGCGAACAACAAAGGGACATATCCCTTAGAATAATAGTCAACTATATAATATAGAAAAATGAACAATCTTTATTTAGAAATGATACAACAAATATCACAGAATATAAAACACGAATGGACCACATAAGGAGATAAAAACAGTGCGGTCAGATGAAAAAGACCATAAACGTACAGAGTCAGCCAACCTAGGGAAGTCAAACACCGCTCAAATGACCCACAGGGAAATGATCGTGCATATGGAATGGCAATGCCCAGATGTATAGAGAAATGAGGAGAAAATGACTGCATCTAATGAGGAATATCTATACATCAAATAGGTATGAGTGGGCTATAGAGAATCTCAGCACAAAACCAGGGCACATATGGTGAAGCAGGGTAAACCTGTAGTAGTACATAGAAAGGCAGAAATGATGTCATGCAGCAAACCAAAATGTGCACATACCCTGAGACATGGTGGGGAGCGGAACAGACGACCCAAAGGGAAGGATGAAAGATGCCTCGACGCGCATTTCGCCAAGCAGACCGGCTTCGTCAGGAGGCTGAGTGACCTAAAACTAGGGGGGCTTATATGGGAATGAACTATGGTTGCCCTCAGCTGCGGCGGACGCAAATCGGCGCTGGACACGCCCACCAAGCGACACACACATCCCGGGATGCGCCGCACGTCAGATGACCCGGCGCCGCATGATGACCTCGGCTGAGAGTCACCATGACAGCGTGGGACGCTAAGCGGCACTCCCGGATGTGGGTCGCACGGCGCGTGCGCAATCCAGCGTCTGTGCACGCACCACAGCTAAGGGAACCAAGAGTGACAAAAACAAGATGCGCAAAAGAATGACAGGAGTAGGACTAATATGGTGAATAACCCGAAGGGATAAAAATATCCAATAGATCAGAGTACGTACATGAGTATCAATCAGTGTCATACACTGATAGTATTATACAGCGCGTATAGTCATATATACAATTATGTTAATAACGATACATAGGAATGAATAAATAAATAAATAACGAACAGTGTATGATAATGTGCAGCATTTGATAAAAAATCCGAATGAATACATATTTATAAATGTGATTCTAAACAGAAAATGTGTGCCAACATAATCGTAAGAAATAAAAAGTGAAACATATAAGGAAATAATAAACATGTAAAGAAAAACATGTGCATAATAATAGTGCATAAATACAATGAATAAAAATAGCAAACAATAATGAATAAATAAATAATAAATAAAAAAGTGACAACAAGTAAGATGACCCAAGAATTAATGTATAATAGTATGATAGGGGCATTAGATATAGTGAAAAAAACCGGAGTGCTAAAGATGACAAAAATACATATATAAAATATAAAAAATATATAATGCTGAAGTATAATAAATGTAGTGCAAAATTCATTATAATAAATATAAATATAAAAAAATAATATATGAAAAATAAGATATGGACATATAAACGATGTATAAAGATAATGATACCCAATAACATATAAAATAAAATACATTATATATAGATATAGTGAGCATACAAAATTTTATTTTTTATTTTTTATACTATACATAACATAAAAGAAATAATAATTATGCAAAGAACGACAAACAAATAACAAACCATAGTATCGAATTATAAATATACGCTATATAAAAAATAGACACATATGTCTGAAACGAAAAAAATATATATATAAAAAAATATATATAAAAATATATATATAAATATATAATGATGTATATATGCAAATAATAAGTAAAAATAAATAATAAATATGAGATAAAATAAAACATGGAAAATAATAAATATAAATAAAAAAAAAAATACTTACATAGGAGTCTGTGCTTCTTCCTCCATGCCGGCATCCTGGGATGACGCTTCAACCCATGTGACCGCCGCTGCAACCAATCACAGGCTGCAGTGGTCTCCTGGGATGAAACGTCATCCCAGGAGGCCAGCCTGCTAGCAGCAGTTTTCCGCAGGGGACATTCCGGGCGAAAAACTGGACCACAGTTTGGTGCACTCTTTTACCCGGTATTCCCTGCGGTGCCCAGGGCTTTTATGCAGCATATCCACCCCGTGTGAACACTATGAATGCATAGGCAGTAAGCTCCCCCTGGTGGCAGCAGAGATCAGCAACAATTAATGAGCGTGAAGAAGGGGGAGTTTTGAACCGGTAAACCCCTCCTCCTTGAGTACAACTTAACCCTTTAAAAATCAGCTTCTACAATGTAGGCCGGGTCTGACATGTTCTTCAATATTATGGAGAAAGGAATCAAAGGTGAAAAAAGTGGCAGCCAGATGCCATCTAAATATGGCGCCATGTTCAGCGTGGGATTTATCCTGATTTCTTTCTTCTTTTCATAGATAACGATAATATTCAAGGACATGAAGCAGTGCATAGACCAGAAAGTGTACCAGGCAGAAGTGGACAACGTTCCGGCAGCTTTCGACGATGGCTCTGTCAATGGCGGCAGAAGAGCAGGTGGCAGCAGCCTCACTATTTATGAGAAGGAGCCTGGGAAGTATATAGAGATCCACGCTGCTTACATAGGCACCACAATACGTGTGCGCCAGGTGGGCAGGCAGCTGTCGTTCTCCTTACGTATGGCGGAGGAGATATCTAAAGCTTTCCGGGAAGAGCAAGACTTGCAGCTCTGTGTCGGGGGTTGCCCATCGAGCCAACAGATCTCCAGGACTAAAGACCTCAGTAGGACTCACCCTCTGAACATGGAGAGCGCTCGATCGCTGTGCAGGCAGAGACTGGACACGGAAGACATTTATTTTGAATCCTGTGTATTTGACTTGATGGTGTCAGGCAATGCCAATTTGACGGACGCAGCTTTCCACGCCTTGGAGGACGCCAAAAATTTTCACCCAGATCCCGAAAACGTACATAAATTCAGCAAAGCCGGCAATGGACCAGTTTTGTCGCTCAGTTTGGTACTTGTGCTCGCTTTCGTTGGGAATATAGTTCACTTTGCTTGAATCTTCCAAAATGGAGGGTGAGAGGTAAAAAATATAAGGCAGAGAAGAAACCCCTCCCCCACACCAAAAAAACATTGGTGTTGCTTCTCAATCAGGATCATCTCGTCCTTTTAGAACTTTGTAATCCTGACAATATTTCCCAGTTTAAACCTGTTGCTTTGTAGTTACTTTTGCTGATTTTTTTTGTACTGATTTTTAGCTATTTTATGTTGTTTTCTCCATTTATATGCGTAGCCGATTTAATAATTTTGCTGGCTGCCCTTGGAAACAGTCAACGGTTTAGTCAGACTTGTGACCTAACAGCTTAACTCCCACAATGCACTGGTAATAGGAAACCAGCAGAAATCTGAATTTAGCATAAAGCTAATTTTCATCTTTTATCCTCACGCCGTTTTTAGGTCAAAATCTCTGCAGATTAATTTTTTAATATATCTTTAATGCAGTTAGAGCTCTGTTTTTTTTAATACAGCGCTCCAAGCCCCCTGCACAGACATAGGATGGAATTTATGAAACCGTCTACGTCAGTTTTCTGTCATAGAAAAGTTGCATTTTGCGCCCGAAAATAGCCGTTTTTTCTAAAAATTCAGCGACTTTTCTATTTTTATGCCACTTTTCTAAATAGTGGGCAGGGCTTAGTGATAAATTGACTATAATTTACGCCAGAAAACTGTCGTAAATTATAGCGTAAATCTACGCCGGCCCTTAGCGAACGTAGATTTTCTGGCGCACAGAGATGCAAATAATTTATTAAGAGGTGTGCGCCTCTAAATAAATAATACATTAGGCACATCTGACTTCAAGTCTCTTTAGATGAAGACTGGCGTATGAAACATGAGCCTTATAGGGTTGCACAATGCATCGAAATTTCGGTAGTATTTCGATGCCGTGCGCCCCTCAAACGGTTCAATACCATTAATTCATGTATTTTGAAACTAAGCTGTACGGTAACACATGAGTTTAGTCAGAGCGGGGCTGCGGCTGTGTGATACAGCCATTGCCCCGCTCCTGAAGAGTGTGTGCGCGCGCGGTCAGAATGATGTGATTTGGCTGGCGCTGCACGAATAAGCGCCGGCACTGAGGACAGAGAACATGGCAGGCGCACTGCAAAGCACCCCCATGTTCTCTTTTCAGTGCTTGCGCCGCCGCTCATAAGTGCAGCTCCGGCTGCATCACATCATGCTGACCGCGCGTGGACACTTGTCAGGACCGAGGCAATGACTGTATTACACGGCGGAGATCAGAGAAACCTCTCATCTCTGCCGCTATTCGCGGCTAGACTGCAACATTCATGGGGTAAATGAGATGGGGGGATGCCCCTTGGATCGCGTCACGGGGAATCCCTGTGATGGATACCATATATGGGCAGACAGCCCAGGGTCCAATGAAGGACCCCAGAGCTGTCTAACCATATTTCCTGTTAGGGTAAACTTAGATATTTTAAAGTTTAAAAATAAAAAAGTAAAAAAAAATAAAGTAGTGTTAAAATTAAAAATGGAAAAAAAAAATACACACACATTATTTACAATAAACATTAAAATAAAAGTCTCAATACATAAAATATACACATTTGGTATTGTCGCAACCTTAATAACATACACAACAAATTTAAGCGTCATTTATGACGTATACGCTGTAAAAAATAAAATAAAAAGGGCTTTCTTTTACTTATTAATGTGAGGCATGAGGTGTTATGAAATTTAAACCTCCATGTGCCTCATATTATTAGTAATTAACCCCATTATGTACCTCGATGGAGTTAATTATTATTAATGTGCGGCACTTGGAGGTTCAAAATTCATCACACCACGCGCCTCACATCAGAAAATGGAAGAATTTTTTTATCGTTGGAAAATTAGCGTCTTGGTATCGAGTAATACTACATGAAGTATCGTATCGAAGTCCAAATTCTGGTATCGCGACAACCCTATTGTCTTTATAAATTGCCCCCATAGAGTTAAAAAATAACATGCTCGCTACCTGCAGCCACCACTAGAGGGAGCATGGGAGTTCACAGAAGACTGTGTTATTATTGCGTTTGGTGGCAGTAAGCAAAGAAGCTCCCCCTGGTGGTGGTTGCTGGCAGCCAGAATGTTATCTTTTAAATCTTTACAGGGGATTTGGAGCTCTGTATTAGTAAAATCTTTTTGAAGATTTATTTAATGGTTTATCGAGTTTAGAAAACGCATTTTTATTCACCCTATTTGGACATTCTGAGTTAATAGAGGAAGGTTCTGTATTCAGGATCCTAATCTCTCAGCATAGAGAAAGGTTACAAAGAGCATCGCTCTCTCTGGAGGACCTGTCCTGTCCTGCATTACACTGACAACCCAATGCTTTGAAGGGACAAGGTGTAATTCTTAATTTCCCCTGCAGTGGCACTGTAGGGAATTTAAACACGTACTACCAGCTTTCCCTACAGATGATGAACAGCTGATCCCTGGGTTTTTGATGAACTGATCGTCAAAGGACCCTTTTAACAAGTGTCGCTGCATAACTAGACAGATAATGCCATTATGAGTCTCAAAAAGCTGAGTGAAAAACCTCTATGGGAGCTATAATGTTAGCCGACTTTGGAGGTGTGGCTCAAACTAGGCAATCAGATCCTAATTTTCATTTTGTGACCACTAGAAGAATCTAAGGTGCCACATGATTTGTTGCTACTGTCAACATCTCCAGTTTTGGTCGTCGCTGGTTTTCAGGCCCAGTGTTGTAATGCCCTCCCTTTTATTTATTGTAGCATGTATATAGGAGTCAGTAGGACAATAAATGAGCCGTAGCATTATAACATCCTCGTTCTCGTGATCGTTTCTATCAAGAAGTACGTAATAGCAAATAGCATAGATTAAGGTTTGTGTGTCATGAAAATGTAAAATAGCTGCACAGGTAGAGCATGGCAAAGTAACATAGCAATAGGAAAATTATGCAAATATTATTGAGAATTGTGGGTAAATATGATCGGGCAGCATATAGATGACACTGGCTTTCTCTAAAGCACCTTATTTATTGAAGTACCCAAACTATGCAATAACCCTAAAGCTGAACCCCCCAACAGGTACCATTTTGGCAAGACAGCTTTAATTGGAAACATATAGGCTTTATAGTGGAATTTCCATGGTCCAGTAGGATAATAGGCATTTCTTGACCCATCAGGGACAGGATTTTGGCTCCTCTGGGGCGGGGCTTAGCACAGATTTGCTCTTCAGAATAATGGGGAATACAAATAACTATAAGATACAGTATTTTTGTATGTATCGTGTTTTATGTGAGCACATTTTAAATTAGATGGTGCATTATTGAAGGGAGGGCCTGAAATTGCGGACCATGATACGTGTCAGCAAAATTTTGCAAGCAAATGAGTCTTTGGCTGGGCAGATCCGCCTGAGCAAGTGGCTCTTTGTCCCTTCTAACAGCTGCGTAAGTCGCGTAGTTGTTATATTGTCAGTGGAAACTGTTGGCAAGGCATGAAATTGATCAATTTTATACTTAGGGCAAAGATTACGTTCTGGGCTAGATGCTTATTTCAGATGCGTGCCAATTTTCAAAGCGGCGCGATTATGGTGCAACCATTCCACCCGTAGGAACGCATTGTTACAGCTTTCGGAACATTTACATATGCGCACAACTTTCACCATTCATATCTATTGAAAGGATCGTACAATTCTAGTTGTGGGAGATGGGATTGCTCAAGTTGCCCTATGGCCTTGGCCTAAAAAAAATTCTTTAGATCCCTCGATCATGAAACCTATGGTTTGACCACTAGGTGGCAGCAATGTTCAGGCGATCTGATGATAACAGACCTGTACCTCTGTAAATAAGTGAAGAATGTCTATAAAATTATAATATATTGAAGTAGAGAAACACTACTTATATTTTTGAACTGTGTTTTTATATATTGACTGGGTAAACAGAGGAATTTTAGTTTTGTATAAATATAAACGTTTTCTTAGACGCTGATATTATGTTGTGCTGTCTTGTAAATAACTTCAGATATATTTAAAGCAGAGAAATATAAATATATATGGAAAACATCACTTTTTTTTTGGGCTTAATTTGTTTATGTTGCATTAATTATGTCTCCCGTAAACCAGCACTACACCAGTATACGTACTGGCACCACATCTACAGTCACGTCGCTGGTGCTTACCCATTACAACAGTGGTCTGCAACCTTTGATTCTCAAGCTGATGTGAAACTACTCCCATCAAACACCATATGTCAGAGAATGCTGGGAGTTGTAGTCCCCGGTTGCAATCGATTGTCTTACAATGGACTATAGGGACCTACTTTGGACTATTACATTCTGGGTCTCCTGTACACTACTCCATCCCGGTATTATGGATGGGGACTAAGCGTAAAATGCAGAATAAGGACCCTGAATATCTGCCCGACTTTCCGCTGTTCTACTGACCTGCTCATGTTAATCTACGAAAACAGGGGGAAGCAGTGGAAGATGGGTGCAAGAAGTCTGGGGACCTGCACGATAACCTGACCCCCCCCCCATACATGATGAAGAATAACTTGGACTGTTCCACCCATGGATAGTCATGGTATATGGGATCTTCTGTAACTTTACATGAACACCAAATATATGATTGGACATAAGTGACTAAAATTATTTTTCTAAAATCAGACCAATGAAGATGGTGAGAAGACCACACAAGACTGCCCGCTGAAAGATTGTTCTGTTATTATTATTATAGAATAAGGTCATATATTCCTATACCCTCCGACATCTAAACATTGCAAACAATTACGCCCTCTGCCAGAGGTGTCCCTCTTAGTGCCTACCTTAAGTGCCCCTTGTAATGCTTCTGTATTAAGTGCCCACTACATTGCCATTGCCCCATGGCCTCCCTATAGTGACTTTATTCTAGATGCCCCCTACAGAGATTCTGCCACAGGTGTCCCTCTTAGTGTCTACCTCAGGTGCCCCTTTCTCTGTCTCAAGTGCCCCCTATAGTACCTTTTCCCCATGGCCTCTCTATAGAGACTTAGTTCGAGATGCCCCTTACAGAGCCTCTGTCATTGGTGTCTCTCTTAGTGTCTACCTCAGGTGCTCCTTCTAACGTCTCTGTACCAAGTGCCCCCTACATTGCAATTGTACCATGACCTCCCTATAGTGACTTCATTCTAGATGCTCCCTACAGAGATTCTGCCATAGGTGTCTCTCTTTGTGTCTACCTTAGGTGCCTCTCCCAATGTCTCTGTGCCAAGTGGCCCCCATAGTGCCATTATACCTTGGCCTCCCTATAGTGACTTTGTTCTAGATGCCCTCTACAGAGATTCTGCCATAGGTGTCCCTTTTAGTGTCTGCTTCAGGTGCCCCTTCTAATGTTACCTACAATGCCATTGCACCATGGCCTCCCTATGGTGACTTTGTTCCCTATGCCCCTCTTTATGAAATGTCTCTACAATGTTGTGGAATGATATATAGGACACAATACTTCTTCACTGATACCAGGAGACGTCACTACCTGTGTACATCACAATGTTTGGTGACTGTGGATGATTAGTATTCATAGTATAAACCAATAAAATAAGTGTACTCCCAATATGACTATGCCCCATTGCCCTTCTCCATAAATAATATCTATAATCCTGGTTTCTTTTTACCAAGATCAGACAGACGTTCAATGGAAATTTATGAGGATACGATCAATGATTCTCAGATGTTTTTTTTAAATCTGAGCTTCTATTGTCCCTTCTATAATACAATAAATATCTATAGATGCTACTGGTTTTAGTGGATCCTCAACACTTACCATTTCAAACTGGGGATATTAGGTCGAACTGGGAGACATAAGGCCCCCTCCAGGAGAAAATTCCCCTAATGTCTTTTAGAATAATTGTGAGCTACGTAGACTAGCCTTGTCTGATATTACACTCATTTATTAGTGTTACTTTAGGCTTTCTTTATATGATGCATTTCTCCTAATTGCCTGTAGAGGTCACCATTGGTTTTTGCCTGAACGGTAATTGCAGTATCAAGTTTAACCAGAAGGTGGAGCGGTTGATTTAAGTGCTCTTATGTAGAAGGTAACACTTTCTTACCACTATGTATTTTGGCTTTGTATCTCTCTGTATCATGTTTACGATAACACGTGAAATTGGATAGCCGGGGCTTGGGGCAGGGATTTTTTAATTTATTTATTTTTTTTAACAGATTTTCGGACGACAAACTAAACTCAATTTTTGTACTTTTGTACTTTTACATATTTACAACAGACATATACTGTTGTAGGTCATTGCTGCGACTTTCTACAGAACATTGTATACAGCAATTTGCACTTTAAAAAGATTGAAAAAATGTCTATGAAGACAACAAAAACATATAATGAGCTACCAGCCAACGAAAATAAGTTTATCACTGGGTGTCCTACTGCTGAGACCCCCAGTGATCAGCTGTTATCTACAGGGGAACTGTCTTTGCAAGTGTTCAATTTCCCAGCTGCGCCTCCACAGGGGAAAATAAATATTACATGGTGCCCATTGAAATCCCTGGGATGTATGTATTGCTCAGGTCCTCCAGGGAGAAAGACACTATTTGTCGCTGTTCTCCAATCCGAATGGCGATCTCCTCTCTATTTTAAAATGGATTTTCCAAAGCAGACCACCTCATATCTCATATAGACAGGATACCCAAAAATAATGGTAAATAAAATTAATAAAGAAGAGGTTCGAAAAACCCCTAGGTTCTGACAACCATTGGAGACCAAACCCGAAACCTTATCTGCCCACATGACCCACCATAATATTTATCTAGGAATTATGTGGGTACCCTCTGGTCTGTTAGGCTCTATTCACACGACAGGGCCCGAGTGTTGGCTGATAAAAACAGCTGTTTTGGTCTGTTTTTCTCTTCTTGGCCGTTTGGTTTCCATTCCGGGCCAAGTTTCCGTTTTTAATGGACGATTTTGACCTGTTTTGCATCAGCTTTTTTCCCTGTCCGTTATGAAAACGGATACATTTCATTTGTCAATTTTTTTTGCCACACACTGTCCGCTGTAGATAATGCCACAAAGCCCCCTGTAGGTACTGCCACCGACCCCCTGTAAATAATGCCACACAGCCCCCCTGTAGATACTGCCACAGCCCCGTATAGGTAGTGCCACATAGCACCCCTGTAGATTACACCCCCCCCCTTCCTGTAGATAGCGCCACTTTAGGGGACAGCTCCAGGAGAAGTCCCTGACGTCACTGTCAATATATGGACAGTGACGTCAGGGACTTCTCCTGAAGCGGAATCACCGGCCACAGCCGGGGATTAGGGATTCCGCTCCTACAGGGAGCAAAAAAAATCTCTTTCTCCTCACATGCACTTCGCACTGTGAGGAGAAGAGAGCGATGAGCGGCAGAAAGCACGGCCATCACTTGGATCACAACCAAGTGGCAGCTGTGCTTTACACGGCCCCATAGACTTCTATGGGAGCCGTGTGGCCGGGAGAACGGGCAAAAATAGTGCATGTTTCGTTTTTTGACGGCCCGGTTTAGTAAAAAATGGCCATGTGAATAGCCCCAATTGGGGTCTATTGTTCCTGCTGCAGCCGTGTGACGGCCGTTCAAAAAACGGCTGTCACCCGGCCGAGAATCCCTGTTGTGTGATTAGGGCCTTAATATATATGTATAGTATGAGTATACTGTGTATGAGTATATAGGCCATGCCTTAGGGGGATCACAAAGCTTATGTTTTCTGGATTTTAATGAATCATTACAGTAATAATGTGAGAAGAAAATGAAGCTGGTAACTAAAGCCAATTTATTTGGCTAGGGCTCCAATAAGTCATGAACCAGGTTTACAGTTAATGCCAATCTGCTGCATGTAAAGCCTGCAGGATATAATAAAGGATAAAAAGAGGCGTAAATTAAATATAGCTGAGGTCGTGCCTTAAATATTACACTAAGAATAAGAAGAGTATTTATAGTAGAGCTTTAGTAGTGGCTCATACATGAACTATAGCGAGATCCGCAGTGCAAACACCTGTAATCCTGGAGTGTCGATCTCTTTCCAGAGCACTATGATCACATAGACTACATAAATCCTAATTGTTAAATCTGAGATATGACTCTCCCATGGCATCTTTGACACGACTTGAGAACACCCTGTTTACCATACGGAACAATGTGCTGAATGTTTCCTGGAGCGGTCTACAAAAGTTCTTAGCTGGAGGAAGAGTTTTTTTCTGTACACACAATCCATGTGATGACAAGAGTTAGTTCAACCCTGAAGTTGAAGGGGTTTTCCAGGGATACAGCATTTTTGTACTAATACTCTATGACAAAATTAAATAAACTTCCTAATATGCATTCTGTCAAAAATCGGAACGCACTTGTTGCTATTCCCCTTACCTCTGGCCGGCCGGAAGTTCTGCTTTTCATCCTAGTGTTTTTTTCGTGCACGAGCGTTATTATGCAGACAGACCGTGACGATACCTCACAGAGTATCGGCACGTGTCTGGCATTGAAGCATAAGCAAAGAATAAACGGTGCGGGCACTGAGGAGGCTGTGGACCAATAGGATGCCTCAAACCTGGGTATTCATCAGAAGTCCCAGGTTTGAGGCATCTTATTGGTTCACAGCCTCCTTAATGCCCGCCCCGTTCAATTCTTTGCTTACGCTTCAATGCCTGCCCCATTTTCTTCGTGATCAGGAAATTCCTCAGTGCTAGTGCGCTGCCCGACCCGAAAATTTGGTGTCCCTAGAAAAGCCGTTTAGGCCCTGTGCACACAGTTTTTTGCAGGCAGAAAAATCGGCCTCAAAATTCCACCTGGAATTTTGAGGCAGATTTTGACCTGCTTGCAAGACGTTTGCCGTGTGTTTCACTGCGTTTTTCGGCCGTGGCCATTGAGCGCCGCGAGCAAAAAATGCCGGGAAAAGCGCTTTCTCTGCCACTCATTGATGTAGATGTTTTCGGACGTTTTTTGCAGTGGTTTCTGCGTACAAAAACTGCGTGAACAGGGCCTTCGTGTAGTCGGACGGTGGTTTCATTAATTCCTGAAATTCTAAAATTCTAAAATTTTAATTCACCTTCCAACACCATTCTACAATTCATATATATGTACATATAATCTACATAAAAGATGAGTCTCTTTGCAGATACATTACATTATACTGAGCCTAATTTCCAACCTGTATTATACTCCAGAGCTGCATTTATAATTCTGCTGGTTGTCATCGGAAACAGTCGACAAGTTTGTTGTCAGAAACCCCCGACAGTTTAAATGAGATCCTACAATGCAGTAGGAAAGTAAGTTTCCGTACATTAGATTACTATACAGTATCTGGTGTAAAGATATAGGTCAATGCAGACACTGCACAAGCAAGTAATGCGTAGAGATTTCAGCTCTGAAGCATGCAGAATTGTTTCAAATTTAGGGGATGTCCACTATTTAAGTGAAGAAAATAACATTAATAACTTCTAAATATTTAGTGTAGCATTGCCTACAGAAAAGGGGTTGTCCAGGATTAGAAAAACATGGCTACTTCATTCGAGAAACAGCGCCACACCTGTCCACAGGTTGGGTCTGGTATTGTAGCGCAGCTCATTTGAAGTGGATGGGGCTGAGATTCAATACCACACACAACCTGTGGACACGTGTGACGCTGTTTTTGGAATAACATGGACATGTTTTTTTCTAATTCTGGACAACCTCTCTCTCCTTTATCTTAATGTTCAGGTAATGTTATGTACGCTGTGATAAGAACCCTACAAAACCAACACTGCAAGTTGATAGGACCATTACGTCCAATCAAAGGCTCGATAACACACACCAAAATAGACATTTATTCAAGGAGAAATACGATCTAAAATAAAAAATTACCTGCGAACAGAAACTCGTGGCTCCTCCTCTTGTGTGGAGGTTAATTCTGCCTTTTTCACGTTATTTTGGGAAACTGACAAACACTGCTGACTGCCATTACAATGCCCAGGGAGGTTGTCTTGTCGCCCATCTTCAAAAAATATTTATTCGTTTCAATTATATAAAAAGCAATAAAATTGCTAAATAAAAAAAAACATGACACTTTTCCTTTAAATGGTTGTCTGGTTTGGAAAACCCATTTTCAAATATACTATTAGGGATTCTGGGTTAATATAGGGGGGTCTTATGTTCAGTACCCTCTTTTATTCGCCAAAGCAGAGCGCACCTCTTTGGAGGACCCGACACTTCCATATAGCCCATTGATTTTAATGAGAATAGTGCAATGTTTTATTTGCCCTGTGGAGGCGCTGCAGGGGAATTGAATACTTACATAGTTAGTACGGTTGAAAAAAAGACACGTCCATCAAGTTCAACCAAGGGATGGGAAAGGGAAAAACTTGCTGCCAGGTTTCCCCACAGGTCACAGCTGATCACTAGAGATCCCAGCAGCAGGACACACAGTGATCGGCTTATTATCATAGGACTCTTCCAATAAAAAGGGATTGTCCAAAGCGGACAACCCCTTTAATGCATTAAACCTCTTTTACCGCGAACCGTTTTCCGCACACGGAACATGTCTTTATTGGCATGCTCAAGATAACATGGCGGATACTATACTGGATTCTGCAATATATCCTATATTGCAGGCCAGAGTTGTAGAAAAAATCCATTTTTAATTTGGCAAAAAAAAAAAAAAGACAAAAAATAGCAAAAAAATATACAAAAAAAAAAGGAACAAATTGCTGAAGTGTTTATGTAAAAAATAAAAAAAACTCTCAATGGGAGATGCATACTAATCATGCCCCCTAGTGGCAGCAGATCATTTTCACATTCATGTCCACAGGGATATAGGCCATGGGAGAACTGTAGAAAAAGAACAGAACTCCGACTCTGGATTAAGTAAAAATGTAAAAAAGGTTTTTCCCATTAAATACACTTATGGCCTATTGATATGATCGGCCATAAATGTCTTGATTAGTAGGAGTCTGACTGCTAAGCCCCCCACCGATCCCAAGAAAGGCAGAGCCGCATATGTCATATAGGTCTTTGATGGTAAAACCCCTTTATCAATGTAAAAATTATCAGTGGAGATAAACTTTAATGGGTCCTGCATAAAAAATGCTGCCCCCAAGGCAACAATTGGGGTAAAATACACTATTTCTAATATACACCCCATCCTGATTCTGCATCCATGCACTCTAAATAGTACAGCTGAATGAACACTAGAGGCGCCCCTATTGACCAGAACAATAAAAACAACAACAACAACAACAATATAACTCACCATTACCTTATAATACTCCCAAATTTTTTTTTACAGGGTTCGTCTATACCAGAAAACCTCTATCTCTACCTTAGTCCTGAGGGTCTGGATCCCTACAGGGGCTGCTTGCCCAGGAGGGGGCAATATACTGAAATTAAGCTGCTCTCTTGGCGGAAAAGGCGGCTCCATAGGAGTCACTCTCCTATAAGGTCCCCTTTAACTAATTTGCATGGTGTATTGTAGAGTGGGTGTCCATTGATTTCAATGGATGATGGAAGCACAGAGCCAGGCTTGACGTGACTGGCTTATACAGGGGAAGATAAAGCGATTTTAATAGGGGTGGTACTGATTGCAGCATTTGCTTTGCTGTTGTGACTAACTTTCCTCCTGTCCTGGTAGAATCAGTAACTTGTGATCTTGTGTACTAAGTGCTTTCTGTTCCCTGCCCAAACCGCAAGACACTGATGTGCAGCTCTGGGAGCTACATAAAGCCGAGGATGTTTACCCATCGCTCAGAAAAACAAAGTGTCTTCCTTCTCCTTCTGTATCTGAGTACATGAGCGCAACGTTTGTGTTGTCTTTGGCTGGAACACTGTCAAAGAAGACGTCACTCGTGGTCCTGCAGTGAGTTATGAGATGTGGGGACATTGACTAAATACCCAAAAAGAGACAAAAAGAATAATAAAAAAAATATTAACAACTGGAAAATGTGACCTGTCCCTGGTCAGATTCGAACCCAGGACCCCAGTGCTACAGGTGCAAACCACTCGGCCTCCGTGCTCCAATGTAAGACAAAGAGGCTTTCTGGTATTATAGAAATAAGGCTTATTCATAGAGGAATTAAAAGTTTTGCAGGTTTCTAATACAACTCGTGTGATCGATTTTACACCATTTTCAAGATCTCTGTTTGATGTCAGTGAATGAAACCCTTTTGGTTAGAATCCAGAGGTTTAAAACAACTTGCTCTGATTATGTCCAACGAACACAGGGCACATTAAGTAAAAGAAAGACCCCCCACTTGTAACAAATCCTAACCCTGTATCAGCAGGACATAATCAGGACAGGTTTTTTGAGCCTCTGGATGAAAACAAGAATGTTTCCATTCACTGACAGCCAGCAGGGATATTAAAAAGTACATAAAAAAGTTGTAAACATTTTTTATGACACGATGAGTTTTTCATACTGATGATCTGTCCACAGGATAGGCCGGTGTCGGAAACAGATGGCTCTGCAACTCTGCTCCTATTCCTGTGGGTAGGTCATCAGTATGAAAAACGGTCCCGTGACCGGACAACCCCTTTAACACATAGCTCTTCTTAGCGGCACTTGGAAAAAGGGGCACTAAAAATGCAAATGTACCCACTAGCTTCCAGGACTAACACATTAATGTTTGATTGGTAACGGTCTAACCCCGGGACCCCCTCTGATCATCAGAACGAAGGAAGAGTTGCAGTACCAGGAACAGCCACATCTATGGACGAGACATGATGCTGGGGTCATCAACCCGCCAGGCTGTTAAATCTGACGGCATGAGATGCTTCTGGCAGATCAGGCGGTACTATTGCCGGGGAAACCATACGACCTTCGATGCCTATACTGCAAAGCTCTTATACAGCAGAGGTTTCGGGCATTGTGCCTCGGTAACAGAATCGCCCAATCTGCTAACTGCGTTTCCCGCCGTCAGCTGTAAACTTGAGACGGGAACACCAGTAACGGCGGAGGTACCCTTTAAATAGGTGTCTCCCTGGTGACATTCTAGAATGACACAGCCTATACCCGATGAATTGTAAGGTTGGAGATCATCTTTCATGTTAGCTGGATGTACAGAGGGAGATGTTTAGAGAGTTCTCATTACATAACTGTCCTATATATAAACACCTGGTAAGTCCCAGAATAGACGAACACCATAGATAGCAGATAGCGATCAATACCTGATGTACTTAGGTGCTGTCCAATCAGCTGTAAAGCACAGAGACGCTGCAAATGCAACTCATTATTGTAAATAAAATAGTTTATTTAATGGAGATTACAACACCACAATATTCACAAAAAGTATATATATATAGTATGCATATGGTTAGGAATAGTAGGGACCGGTCAACATGAGCGACTTTAGCCTCTTAATCAGTGGCGTAGCAGTGCTGGTGCAGAGGTTCCAGTTGGACCAAGACCTTGGAGTCTGTGGGGTCTCGATATCCCCTCTGCTACACAAGAGGACAGCAGTAGTATCTTTATAGGGTTTGCAGCTTCCTTTTTCTGACACTTAGTTCCTGTATTTCCAGAAACGGTGGTAGTGTTAAATGATTTTATTTCAACTACATGCATCTGCCACTTGGGGGAGCTAAAATGGGTATTCCCATGTAAGGCATTCATGGCATATCCACAGGATATCCAATTCCGGCACCCGCACCTATCTCCAGAACGGGGCCCACTGAACCCCATCACACCTGGTGAGGTGGCCTCTGTTCGCCGCATCCAGAATGAATGGAGAGGTGGCCGGGATTTCACTTCTATGGGAGTTACAAAAACAGCCTAGTTGGTCGGTACAAGCTCTGCTGTTTTTGTAATCCCAGCCTCCTCTTAGTAGCAGCCATGTCACCAACCGGGACCGGGTCGGGAATTCCCCATTCTGAGGTGGGACCCATCTATCGGACATTTATGACTTTGTTCCCTTGGTTTTGCTATTCTGGTACCCTCTTTGTTGCTGACCACTAGCCTCAACCTGACTCCCTGTTCTTGCCTTCCCATTGCCATTCCTCAACCATTCTTCGGCCTTTTGCTCCAGTGCTTATGTTACCAATCCGCAGTTTACGACGATGCCACCTATCCCTCACTAAGGTTACCACCACCAATAGTCTCTCTAGTCCATTGCCATAGTGAGCCCAAGTAATAATATCTCGTCATAAACCCCTTGTTCGGAGTACCTATCACCCAGTAGAGGGTGCAAATCTTCTGTTCAAAAACATGAGCCTTGTAATATTTCCTGCTTCATGTTGGTAAACCAAATAGGAAAGAACCGGTCTGAGGGTCAGGCCACCTTCTACATAACATTTCGAATAGGATGTGGGTGGCAAATAGCTGCCAGGAGGTGCTGTGGAATGAACCATTACCACGAGAGGTCTGCCCTCCCATCCAGGTCAATACAATAGGGCCCAATCTTTTTGAATACATATGGAGTAGAACACAGTGCACATCCATGCGCCAATCTATATTGGCACCAGACACTATTTTTTATTTCTTTTTTGCTTGTTTTTATAGGGGTGTGGCTTAATTTGAACCAAATTTATAAAAATTGCACCATTTTCATCACGGTAAAAACTGCTAGTGACACTTTTTAGAAGTATATCTCAGTGTGTACACGTGTATCTAGACCAACACATGAGCCTGGGCCTTTTTTAGTGAGACCTCCTGGCAGCCGGACAAAATCTACCACACATGTCTCCTACACGTTACCCTTCATACTATTTTACTAGTGCTCCGGGGCACGCCGCTAGATAACAGTTATAAATACACGGCCGGTCAGAATAGACATGTTCTGGTGTTCTTGCCTGTAAAACCCTTCCTGGGTGCCGGAATTCACAAGTCATTAAGAGTAAATTCAATACTAGGAAGAGGGATCGGCGATCAATGGATGATAGAAGCCAGGGAGAGATTTTTTTTTACATATATATATTTTTATAATTATGTTTTATACTTTTTTGTGTTGTTTTTTTTTTTTTGCGTATTCTTTCTATCAAATTGAAATTCATTGGAAAAAATTGGGTTGAGTAGTTTATCATCTAAAATTGGTCTGCATTCTGTAACTCTCATGGTTGTTTGGTGTGATCAGGTGCCAGTCTATGGGCATTCCTTGGCAAATGATGATTAATGGGCGTACATTTTTATTCCAGTTTTTCCAAAATGAGCCCTAGTGGTCCGCTCCAAACCCTCCATACTTGTAAGCATGTTGGGATTTTGACTATTTGATATTTTGGGTAGTGTCACTACACGGTACTGTAAACCAGCCTTTCAATTCTAGACAAAAACATCCTAAAATCCATAGTGAATAGCACAAAATGTATCAGTGATTTGTTACGGTAAAGTTCGGTTATTAATAAAGATGTGTTTTTGTGGAAGTGGAAAACTGGTTGCCCATCTATTAATCAAAACCAAAGACCGGGGCAAAGGTTTCGTTTGCTGCCCTAGCCCTTTATCTAAATACCCTGGAAATGTGGCTTGTTGGCACTACTCCTGGGGCATTTGTCCCGTTTGCCCCCCATCTACGCCCCTGTATTAATGCTTGCACCACTCGTGAGCCAGACATAAAAGGATTGTCCCATCAGGACAACCCCTGTCCATATATCCTATTGGGCATTTCAATATCATAGAGGGGGTCCGCAGACCAAAGTGGAGATCTGCCAAGTCATACTACATGCAGCCGGCTGTATATTCCCCTAGAAAATCATCTGTTTAGAGGGGGTCTCAGTAGCCAGAACCGCAGCGATCAGGAGGATCTCAGGTTAAAGCAGAGTTAACCTAACAAGTCCCCAGATGAAGATTTAGGAAACAGGAGGTGATCCTATAATATTTTTTTTGCCAAATTTATGCAAGCTTGCAGAAAGCCTGGAAGATAAACATGTAGAAACATGTTTTCTTTCCTTGACTAAAGAACCAAAAATAGATTATTTTTAACCCTGGATGGACGCTATCTGTGTAAGTCAGGGTAAGGTACCCATCGGTGACCAGTGTTATCTTCACGTTCCATACAGGAATAGCACGCAGAACCTCATACCTCAGCTTCCTCGGACCGACTAATGGTTAAAGCCGTACTAATATAACACGATTTCCGACTGGTATTATGAATAGGGATGTACGATGCATCGAAACTTCGATACTGTTTTGATACAGTGCAGCCTCAAACGGTTCCATACCGTTATTTCATGTATTTCGATACTAAGCTGTGTGGCCGCAGTTTATTGTATGAGAGCGGGGCTGCAGCTGTATGATACAGCCATTGCCCCGCTCCGGAGTCCTGACAAGCGCGCGCCGTCAGGATGATGCGATGTGGCCGGCGCTGCACTAATGAGCGGCGGCACTGAAGACCGAACATGGCGGGCGCACTGCAAAACACCCCCCATGTTCTGTTCTCAGTGCCTGAACCGCCGCTCATTAGTGCAGCGCCGGACGCATCTCCTCAGGCAGACCGCGCGCACGCACACTTGTCAGGAGCGGGGCAATGGTTGTATTACACTATAACGGCGGAGATCAGAGAAACCTCTCATCTCCGCCGTTATTCTCCTGAATGCTGCGATCAAAGCCGACCACCACCGCAGCATTCAGTGGAAAATGAGAATTGGGGATGCCCCTTGGATGCGTCACGGGAATTCCTGTGACGTGATTGAGGAACATACCATATATGGGCAGACAGCTCAGGGTCCATTGGAGAACCCCAGGACTGTCTTACCATATTTCCTGTTGTTAGGGCACATGGTATGTCCTAACAACTGTGTACGGATAGTACACAGGCTAATGTACTGGCATATAGATATATGCCTGTGTGCTATCAGTATATAGATATATGCCTGTGTACTATCAGTGTATAGATATATGCCAGTACATTAAAGTTTAAAAATAAAGTAAAAACATAAAGTAACATTAAATTAAAAAAAATACACACACATACACCTTTTTTACAATAAACATTAAAATAAGTCTCAATACATAAAATATACACATATTCGGTATTGGCGCGGCCGTAATAACCTGCACAACTATTTTTTTTCGTCATTTATGATGTGTACGCTGTAAGAAAAATACAATCAAAACTTCTTCTTTCACTTATTTAATGTGAGGCACGAGGTGCGATGAATTTAACCTCCACGTGCCTCACATTAATAGTAATTAACCCCATCATGTACCTCACACATTAACCCATTATGACTGAGAAACATGATGGGGTTAATTACTATTAATGTGAGGCACATTCAAAATTCATCACACCTCGCGCCTCACATCAGAAAACGGAAGAACTTTTTTTTTTTTTTTATTACTGTTGATAACGTATCGTTTTGGTATTGAAATCGCAATACTACACGAAGTATCGGTATCGAAGTCCATATTCTGGTATCGTGACAACCCTAATTATGAATGTTCTGTAGGATCAATGACAATTTTTGGGTGTGTTCCTATTGTCACATGATTACGTACTTTAAATTTTTGGCTTATTTCTGAAACTACATGCAGAAAAATTATCATATAACATATACAGACACTAGATGGCAGCTTATTATGACCATAAAATAATTATGGTAATTGATGCTTTATGATTTTATGACTTCACGGCCCTCACGATACTTCGTCTGTGCTCTATCCGTGCATTGTATTATCAGTGCTCATAGACATGACTGGTCTTTGTGGCTGTCATCTACATTAAAGGAAAAACACTGCTCTATTTTTCTTGCCGTCCGTTTCAATCCCAGCAGGCTGTCATCACTGTCACACTTGACAGGACTACGTGTGTTTAGGGTGACTGCTCTGTCATAAGTAACTAATAATAAACAGAAAAAGCCTAGTCAACGAACAAGAAAAAAAAAATTTTTTTGCTTGTTTTATAATATATTAACCCCTTCAGGATTGAGCCTGTTTTGGTCTTGAGGACGAAGCCGATTTTTTTCAAATCTGACATGAGTTACCTTATGTAGTAATAACTTTGGAATGCTTTTACCTATCCAAGTGATTCTGAGATTGCTTTCTCGTGACATATTGTACTTTATGTTAGTAAAAAAAAATTGGTAAATAAATTCAATATTTGTGTGAAAAACACCTACATTTTGAGAAAATGTACAAAAATGTGCATTTTTCTAAAATTAAATGTATCTGCTTGTAAGACAGATAGTTATACCACACAAAATAGTGACTAGTTCATATATCCCATATGTTTACATCGTTTTTTTGAACATTCTTTTATTTTTCCAGGACTTTAGCAGCAATTTCTCATATTTTAAAGAAAATTTCAAAAGCCTATTTTTTCAGGGACCAGTTCAGTTCTAAAGTGGCTTTGAGGGCCTTATATATTGGAAAATCCCCATAAAACAACCCATTTTGAAAACTGAACCCCACAAAGTATTCAAAACAGCATTCACTAAGTGTTTTAACCCTTTACGCGTTTCTCAGGAATTAAAGCAAAGTAGAGGTGAAATTGACAAAATTCATTTTTTTTTTTTGCCAAAATAATTTGTAATACATTGTTTTCTGTAACACAGAAGGTTTTACCTGATAAATGCAACACAATATGTATTGCCCAGATTCTGCAGTTTTTAGAAATACCCCACATGTGGCCCTAGTGCGCTAATGGACTGAAACACCGGCCTCAGAAGCAAAAGAGCACATAGTGGATTTTGGGGCCTCCTTTTTTTTAAAAATATATTTTAGGCCCCATGTCAGGTTTGAAGAGGTCTTGTGGTGCCAAAACAGTAAAAAAAAACACAATAGTGACCCAATTTTGGAAACTACACCCCTCAATGAATTTATCTAGGGGTATAGTTAGCGTTTTGACCCCAGATTTTTTTGCTAAATGTATTTGAATTAGTCTGTAAAGGTGAAAATCGACTTTTTTTCAGAAAAAACTTAGAAATGTTTCATTTTTACAAGGAATAAAGGAGAAATAACACCCCAACATTTGTAAAGCAATTTGTCCCGATTATAGCAATACCCCATATGTGGTAATAGACTGCTGTGTGGACCCACAGCAGGGTTCAGAAGAGAAGGAGCGCCATTTGGATTTTGGAACACTGATTTTGCTGTGCCATGTCACATTTGCAATGAACTGGGGGGACCAAAACCGTGGAATCCCCCCAAAAGAGACCACATTTTGGAAACTACACCCCTCACGGAATTTATCTAGGGGTATAGTTAGCATTTTGACCCCAGATTTTTTTTTGCTAAATGTATTTGAATTAGTCTGTGAAGATGAAAATCTATTTTTTTTCTGAAAAAATGTATACATTTTTTATTTTTACAGGGAATAAAGGAGAAAAAACACCTGTAGCATTTGTAAAGCAATTTCTCCCGATTACGGAAATACCCCATATGTGGTAATAAACTGCTGTTTGGACTCACGGCGGGGCTTAGAAGGGAAGGAGCGCTATTTGGCTTTTGGAGCTCAAATTTAGCAAAAATGGTTTTCGAGTGACATGTCGAATTTGCAGAGCCCCTTAGGGACCAAAACAGTGGAAACCCCCCAAAACTGACCCCATTTGTGAAACTACACCCCTTAAGGAATCTATAAAGGGTTATAGTGAGCATTTTGACCCCACAGGTCTTTCGCAGAATTTATTAGAATTAGGCCGTGAAAATGAATATCAACATTATTTCCACTAAAATTTTGCATTTTTTAATTTTCACAAAGAATAAAGGAGAAAAAGCCGCCCAACATTTCTAAAACAATTTCTCCCGAGTACGGCTGTACAACACATGTGGTCCTAAATGTTTTTTTTATTAGAAATGAATTAACCCTTTCTGGACTGATTAATTTTTTGCTTTTTTATTTTCGTTTTCACTGCCCGCCTTCCAAGAGCCATAACGTTTTTATTTTTCCGTCAATAGAGTCATGTGAGCGCTTATTTCTTGCGGGACCTACTGTAGTTTTTATTGGTACCATTTTTGGTACGTACCACTTTTTGAACACTTTTTATTAACATTTTTTTAGAGCTAAGGTGACCAAAAAACAGCGATTTTGGCGTTTTAAATCCTTTATTATTTACGGTGTTCAGAGTGCGAGTTAAATAATGGTATATTGTAATAGTTCTAAGTTTTACGGACGCAGCGATACCAATTTTGTGTATTTTTTTTATTTTTTACATTGCCTTAGCGAAAAAATGGCAAAAGGGTTTTCTTTTGGACTTTAAATATTTATTTCATTTTTTTCACTAATAACATTATTATTAGTTTTTTTTTACACATTTTATTAGTCCCCCTAGAGGACTTGAACCAGCAATCATTAGATCACTGGTACAATACACTGTAATACTAATGTATTGCAGTATGTAGTCATTTTTACAGGCTTCTGTAACAGTGGGATCGCTGTTTCTGTCCGTTAGTCCTGGGTGTCAGCTGTAATACACAGCTGACACCCGCAATGTATGGCACGGGCTCAGCGCGTGAGCCCGCTCCATACATCCCCCCCCCCCCGCACACCACGACATGCTATTAAGTCGTGGTGCACGAAGGGGTTTAATGCGCAACGGGTGGGGCAGAGTGAAAATTAAAATTTTCCACTGATATGCCATTTTAGTGCACAATATATTGTGCCCAGATTGTGCCACTGAAGAAAAATACCTCATAAAACGTTAAGCGGGTTCTCTCGGGTATGGCGATGCCAGATCTGTGGACGTAAACGGCTGTTTGGGCATGCTGTAGGGCTCATAAGGGAGGGAGCGCCATTTGGCTTTAGGAGCGTAGATTTTGCTTGGTAGTAGTTTTGTTTGGGGTTTTACTAGTATTTCAGTTTATAATGTGGGGGCATGTGTAATCTGTGCGGAGAACATCAGGGCATAATAATGGGGTAAATAAATCATAATTCATAGATGTGTGGCCGGTGTCGCACTGGTAAATGGTGCCCGATCTTATCAGCTTTTGGAACGCTGCACATTTTGCATCGCCATATTCTGAGAGCCAGAACTTCTTTATTTTTTCTTCACCGGAGCCGTGTGAGGGCTTATTTGTTGCGGAACAATCTGTAGTTTTCATTGCTACCATTTCGGGGTACATGCGTTTTTTTTTTTTTTAAATTTTATTAACTTTTTTTGGCAAGCAATGTGACCAAAAACCATAAATTCTGACAATGTTTTTTATTCTTTTTTTTTTTTATGTCGTTCACCCTGGGCTATAAATGACCATTTTTCTTTATTCTGCGGGTTGATACGATTACGGCGATACCAGATGTATATCGTTTTTTTTAAACGTTTTGCGGCATTTGCGCAATAAAATCACTTTTTTTATAAAATCTGCAGCATTCCCATCCAATCTGGACCCTGGCTTAACAACGTGCCTCAGCCTGCACTTTTATTTTTGCTGTATGGGCTCGGACATTTGTAGGACATAGATGTTTGGTGCCGCGAGTCAGACTCGATTATAACGTGACGTCACAACGAAAGGACAAGGGGGCAGAAAAGAACGGAGAAATTGCGTAAGTGGTTTGCATTGTTTTCTTGCAGTGCCGGGTCCTGGGATTGACATTTCTGCATGGAGTTTGTACGTTCTCCTCGTGTTTGCGCCGGTTTCCTCCCACGAGCTAAAAGCATATTCATAAGTTCATTGACTTCCTATGAAATTGGCCCTAATGTGTCTGAGATACGGAAATTATATTGTGAGCCCATCGGCGACAGGGACTTATGCGAATGGCGCCAATTTTTTTTATATAGTGCCATGCGCTATATGTTGTATCAGTATATAAGCACAGAGGAATAAATAAAAATAAATTGTGGCTGCTTCTCTGGATTTTCTTCAGTTCCGTCAAATTGAGTAGAAAATTGGAATAAGCGGAAGAAATTCTATATATATATCGCCACAGTCAGGAGGTGTTCGCACAGTTTTTGGTCAGGCGGAAAAAAAAATCTGCCTCAAAAAATTCCTTCAGGATTTTGGAGGCAGATTTTGAAATTACAGCGTTTTTCTCGGAATCGTTTGCAATAGAGGTTCAGAGGCGTCAACCGCTCCAAGATACGGCACGCTGCACCCGCGGGTGGTCAAAAAACCGCCTCTGCTTCCAATGAGCGCCAAAAAAACCTCAGTGTGAACTGAGCCTTAGAGGGTGTGTGAATTGAGATTTAGAAAAATTCTGGCAACTCGAAAAGCAGCTATTTTCCACACAGATTGTCTTACGCAGCCATACTGCCAGATATGAACCTGACTGAAAGTACACGATGTTTTACTTCATTTTCTCTCAGGAATGGTTGCTATGACTGAAAATCCCCTCTGAACTTCCCCTAGCACGACCTATCTATGGTTCACCTTAATACTGACTAGAATTCCAGTCATAAACATAAACCATGTCAGGCTGACAGGACAGAGCTCATTTTACATCCCTGTTTTTCCCACACTCTCCCCCTCTCCCGCCGCCTCTCTCCGACAAGGAATGGAGGCCACGCCTACCAGAGTTTTCCCGCTGCCTTCATGCTCTGTCCACGAGGCGCTCCGCCGCCTTCCATTGGCTGGAGGCTTGGGACACAACACCGAGCCGACCAATGACAGCGTTGTACACGAGGTGAGCACGACGTGCCGTTCTGGATGCACATGGAGGGGGAGGCGTGGCTTGGAGAGGGGCGGGTATATATAGCGGGAGCTTCCGGAGCTTGTTTACAAACGCTTTGGCAGCAGCGAGTGAGGAGCGATTGTGCCTGCGCAGCCAATAACAAAGCTTAAAAAAAAACAATCGCAAAAAAAACGTAACAACTCCTTACCTATCCACCCGATATATTTAAAGGGACATACATACCTGATAAATAGTCAACATGGTGGTCTTCAAGAAAATCAAGTGCTTCGAGGTGGTCTTTGCTGATCCTGACAAAGTCTATTGCGGAGGGGAGAAGGTGACTGGCAAGGTGCTGGTGGAAGTGTGCGAGGTCACCAGGGTGACGGCTGTCAAGTTTTTAGCCTGCGGAGTGGCCAAGGTGCTGTGGTCCTCCGGATCCCAACATTGT
The DNA here is from genome assembly GCF_050947455.1 of Rhinoderma darwinii. NCBI lineage: Eukaryota > Metazoa > Chordata > Amphibia > Anura > Rhinodermatidae > Rhinoderma > Rhinoderma darwinii. Next base: position 8,935,080 of record NC_134698.1, on the reverse strand, counting down.
AAGCAGGAGATGGAGTACCTGAGATGTGAGGACACCCTGCGCATGGAGGACCAGCCCACTGGTGAGAGCACTGCGGGTTTTGTGGGGTTGGGACGGGTGTAATACACCCCGATAATATGTCAGTTTTTGGCTATTTTGCTTTATTAGACATTTAATTCTTATATGCGCCAATGATTTATTTTCCGGGCGTATGTCGTAACCAAACGGGTGTTCTGGAGTTGATCCGATATCAAAAACATTGATTCGGGATACATACGTTATTAGAACTACAACTTCCATCATGCAGTAGAAGCCTCAAATCCGATAAGTTTATGTGATCGCATGAATAGCAGGTTGGACCGGACCCCGTCCTATATTTTAGAGTACTATAGATCGTGGATTGGGAGTGTTTGATTAAAAAAAATTTGGAAGAAGTGTCGAAGATGACAAATTTGCAATATTAAAAACTACTCTCAACGGGAGAAACGGGTTTTGTCAATGATTTTGCAGCCGCTCGTATAATTTATTTGTGGCCGCGTTCTCTGTAGGAGCATCGGGTCTGGGCTCGAGACTCTCGTCCGTGCTCGTAGCGTTAGCTCCGTACTGTATTACGTGCTGTATAAGTGAAACTTGATGCAGTGACGCCGCAAAAACGAGACTTCGGGCTCCCCCCAGAGGCCATTGGCAGAACACAATGATCCAAAAACTCAGCACTGCGGAGTCGGGCTTCTTACAATTCAGATCCAACTGTTGACCCAAATCGGATTGATAATATATTATGATCTTACTATAATCTTGATGTAATAACATTTTATTTTTTTTTCTCTAGATTCGGATGGTTCTGTAATCTTGAGACCTGGAAACCATTACGAGTACAATTTTGGATTTGAACTTCCCAAGGGGTGAGTAGTTGTGTACGGCCGTCTGGATGAGGTGATGTGTAGGCCTTGTGTTAAAGGTGATGCAGGTGGACTAAACTAGTTTTTGTTTTTTTTTGCCATTTGTCTTCCAGGCCTTTGGGTTCCACTTTCAAGGGGAAGTACGGATCTGTGAAATATTGGGTCAAAGCATTCCTTGAACGTCCGTCACACCCAGCTCAGGAGGTGCAGAAGAAATTCGAAGTGGTTGACTTTGTGGACGTGAACACTCCAGATTTATTGGTGAGTATTATATTCGCTATTCAAGGATCTGTGTAGGGGGGGGGGGGGCCTCCATATTAAAGTCTTTATTGGAAATGGAAAATCGGAAGCCGCTTCTGCTTGTAGACTTGGTACCTAATCAACCGGTGCAAGGCCAAGGTCTCTGTTAAACTCGTGTATCGTTTAGTATTTCGGGTTGCACATTAACCACATGTCAAGAGGTCGACGTAATTAGAAGACCATTATCTGTTCTGATAGTTTTCCTGGCCACTGAACCCGCACTAACCAAATTTTCCCGTTCTTTTTTACTACAGTGTCCCATTTCTGGCAAGAAACACAAGAAGATGACCTGCTTGTTCATTCCTGACGGACACATCTCCATGAGTGCCAGCATCAACCGCAAAGGATTTTGTGAAGGTGCGTTGCGTTTCGCCGTTTTCTCATTCCCCCTAGCGCGATAGTAGATAATGACGGAGGACAGCGTAAAGTAACATAGTAGGTCGTGGTCTAAAACATTTTTGGTTTTTCGTTTCTAGGTGAGGAGATCTGCATCTCTGCTGACTTCAAGAACACCTGCTCTCGTATCGTGGTCCCCAAAGCTGCCATTCTCGCCAAGCACACCTATTTGGCCAATGGCCTGACCAAACTCTTCACCCAGAAGCTCTGCAGCGTAAGAGGAAATCACATCATCTCCGGAATGACCGATTCTTGGAGAGGAAAGAGCATCCGGGTCCCTAAGATCAAGCCCTCCATCCTTGGGTGTAACATCCTGCGAGTGGAGTACTCTTTACTGGTACGTAGTCTGTCCACTTTTTTTTTTTCTCCGACTTTGTATCTTTTTTATATCTTCTAAGGTTCACATGTTAATATAATGTCCTTCATTTTATTACAGGTCTACGTCAGTGTTCCTGGAGCAAGGAAGGTCATTCTTGACTTGCCTCTCGTCATTGGCAGCAGCTCATCTGGTCTTAACAGCCGCAGCTCAAGCATGGCCAGTCAGGCGAGCTCTGAAATGAGCTGGGTCGATTTAAACATCCCTGGAACCCCAGAAGGTACGTAACTTTTTTTTTTTTTTTTTTTTCTAAACAATGGATTATTTTGGCCTTGTGCAGAACCATATTCTAAGAATTTGTCCTTCTATAGCGCCACCGTGTTATTTGGACATCGTCCCTGAAGACCACAGGTTAGAAAGCCCGACGGCTCCTCTGATCGATGAGTTTGACAACATCTGTGACAGTCCCATCTTCATGTATGCGCCAGAATTCAAGTTCATGCCACCTCCAACCTACACGGAGGTACGAATCCATACCCAAGATGACCTTTCACGTCATATGTGTTTTTATTGCACTTGAACTTTTTTTTTTGGCGCCAGACACATCTGTAAAAGTAGATCTAATCAAAATCTTTTTTTTCTTTTTTTCTTTACCCTCCAGGTCGATGCCAACAAGAACACCTGCGTGCGTTAAACAGAACAAGAAGCACTTGACCGGTTACTCGCCCGTCATTCTGAACTTTTGATATAAAGCACTGTTACAAGCCGTTTCTCTCGACCTCGTATGGCCTTATTCTTCTGGGGTTCGATTTTAAGAAGCTGAAAACAATGCAAAGTCAGATAGCTGACTGACTCGCCACCCAAAGACTGTCTATTTTTCTTCAGGTGTGCCATCGCAACGCAGCGTCTTAGGGCTGGCCTGCTTCACCCACCACCTGGGCTCGCGTGGGTGTATAGCAGGAAGGAGAGAACACTCCAAAGCACTGTCAATTCACCGAAAACAGTGTTTGGATTCTGATTTATCACCAAACATGCATCGTTCATGGCTGGTTTTAAAATCAAGATCAACTTTTTTTTTTTTTTCGGAGTTCTAAGTATTTCAATCGAAGAACAGCATGTGTAAATCCGCCACGTTCTACGTGTTCTGGTGCCTTTTTTTTTCAGATTAGATCACAAGTCATTCCAACTGAGGGCAATTGGGCTTTCATCTACCATGCTTTGTAAATGCTCTCGCTTCACATAGAGGTTATGTAGACTTAAGATACAAAAAAGTGTTTTGTTAGGTCTCTTCTGCTCCTGATCTCCGTGTATCATGGCGCACGCTTAAAATCCTGAGCGCAACTCCGTATGCCGCTCTTAGCGGAGTATAGAAAAAAAAGTTCCGCATGATTATGTAACAAGCCTTTTTGTTTTAAGGTCTTGAAGATGTCGTAGTGTTTTTGTATTCTAGTTGAATCAGTGTTATATATATTTTGTTTAAGCACTCGTCTTTTGATGGCGAATGGCGTATGATACTTTTTCTTTAGGGCTGATGATGGACTCAACCACTACACTTTAGACGTATTCTGTTGCTTTAACCTGAAGGTCTTCCGGGTCCCTATAATGCAACCGATCCTGTCTTATGGTAGCAAAAATGAACTGCTGCTTATTTTCTACTATGCATTTTTGTAACCACAAACTGTGACACTCCCGATACCTTCGGGGACGGTATCTTTCGAACATATCGGCAATAAAGGGAATCTTGCAACCCCTGGCTACGTACCGAGTTGCAGTGGGGGTATTTACTTCATTTTTATACGACTTAAAGGGCTTTATAAAAAAAAATACCGCAGCGTAATAAAAGCCATACGTTATTTTTTTCAATGCACTTTGGTCTTGGATTAGTTCTAGATTCACAGCAAACCTCTTGCAAAGGATTGTGGGAGCCACCACCAATGCTTGCTTTGTTTCTCTACTATTCTTGACCTACGTTTTTTTTTAATTTTGTTTCGTTCAGATGTCTGCCTGCTCTCAAGTATTACTTTTTATTAAGAGGATGCACTTAAATAGTATTTGTACTGTACAGTGGCACTGCATCTTTACAAGACTGGTACACTATTTCTAGAAGAATGTATGCTGGTACCGAAGAGATTTTCTGTTATGTATAAATGTGTTTTTTGTATATCTTGTTACAGAGTTTTCTATTTTGTACTGTGATATTTGGCCCAATTTTGGGCATTTTGTTTTTTTTAATTTTAAATAAAAGTTACAATATTATAATAAACCTGACTTATCTTGTGAATGAAAGTTGACCTTTTGGAAGCCGGTGGAAAAATCCAGGCCGAATGACCTCCTATACCCTCTGATAAAGTTACTGCCACCTCCAGCCAACGTCTGGCAGAAAGTTGCGGGAATAAATCTCTGCTGTCGCATGTGGACGCGGAAAATAGGTTTTCAATTAGTCTTCGTTAGGCTGGATTCACACGAGGTCATTACGTCCGTAATTGACGGACGTATTTCGGCCGCAAGTCCCGGGCTCCTAGCATCATAGTTATGTATGACGCCAGGAGTCCCTGCCTCGCTGCCGGACAACTGTCCCGTACTGAAAACATGATTACAGTACAGGATAGTTGTCCGGCAGGGACACCTAGCGTCGTACATAACTGATGCTAGGAGCCCGGCTCCCTGCAGAGTGTTCGGTCCGGGACTTGAATCCAGCCTTACAATGACCGGCTCGATATAAAACGGGTCAATTAATTTTAGTGGGTCTGGGGGCTTTGAGATAATGGAATTGAGTATAGGACTTTACATAGGTTACTTTAAAACTATTATTCCCACTATGTAGAATAGAGCAGTGGCCTCCAACCTGTTTTTCTCCAGCTGTTGTGGAACTAAATCCCAGCAGGCTGTCTGGGCATGTTAGGAGTTGTAGTTTCACAGCCGCTGGAGATGTGCAGGTTGGAGATCGGTGGAATAAACCATAACAAAAAATGGGACTATACTGCGGACCACCATGCTTTTACTGGGCAGGAGCACCCGTTGCTTTTAGGAGATCGTCTGGTGGGGTTCCCCTGCCATGCTTGCTAAAGAAGGGTGGATGAGCCCCACTCCGGTTCCCACCATGTGGGGTCCAAAAGAAGGTGGTCATCATAGGGGAGGAGACTTAGGCTTTCAGAAAAATTAACTAGCTTACCTTTAGACAGTGTAGGTGAGGTTGCTGAATGTAAATATCCCAAACCTCATATGACCTCATGGGTATTATAGATGTTTCCAGTAATTTTATTATACAGAAAGGGATATATTGGGCCTTGTAATGCCTTAAGAGCTGAAGGTGGCCATACACCTTAGGTTGCTGTAGGCCGAACACTAGTCTGGCCGGCGGCTATTCCTCCTGACCTCCACCATACACATTGGAAAAGGAGATGAAGCCGCTGCTAGACTTTTCTGACGGCGGGTCTTCTCCCGGGCGAACAAAGTATTGGGCATGTTGAAATCCAAAATGCCTGATCCTTCCTTCTTTCTCCTGACACCTGCAGTCGGGAGTCAGTACACCACCATACACGTTAGGCCGGTCTGCCTTAATCTGCTGGTTCGGCCAACGTTACACTAATGTGTATGGACTTCTTAAGGGGATTCCAAAGTTTATGCCTGATGCTACTTCACAATTGAAGCATGACAGCCTGGAACTGAGGAAACCTCTGTCCGCCTGCCTCGGAAATGACCACCCGAGGTTCCACAGTTTATATATATATATATATATATTGTATATAAAAAAAAAATTTTTTTTTTTTTTTTTTACATGCTCCTTAATGCTGGAATTATGCATGTACTTTTTGGAGCCAAACACCAGAGTAGATACAAAAAGTATGAGTCCGTCCTTTTGGCTCCACTTCCATGTTTGGCAACAGCTTGTCTCCATCTAGTCCCTGAAACGGACAAGCATGCATGTTCTGGGAGTGGTCTTCAGCCAGGTGGCACCCCTCAGTTAGTCTGTAGACACCTATCACCTCTGTGTTGTAATTCTGTTTTTCTATATTTATTTATTTTTATACTGAAAATGGCTTAAAGTGGCTCTGTCACCAGATTTTGCAGCCCCTATCTGCTATTGCATGTGATCGGCGCTGCAATGTAGATTACAGTAACGTTTTTATTTTTAAAAAAACAGCATTTTTGGCCAAGTTATGACCATTTTTGTATTTATGCAAATGAGGCTTGCAAAAGTCCAAGTGGGCGTGTTTAAAGTAAAAGTCCAAGTGGGCGTGTATTATGTGCGTACATTGGGGCGTTTTTACTACTTTTACTAGCTGGGCGTTCTGAGAAGTATCATCCACTTCTCTTCAGAACGCTCAGCTTCTGGCAGTGCAGACAGCCGTGTTCTCGAGAGATCACACTGTGACGTCACTCACTTCCTGCCCCAGGTCCTGCATCGTGTCGGACGAGCGAGGACACATCGGCACCAGAGGCTACAGTTGATTCTGCAGCAGCATCGGCGTTTGCAGGTAAGTCGATGTAGCTACTTACCTGCAAACGCTGATGCTGCTGCAGAATCAAATGTAGCCTCTGGTGCCGACACGATGCAGGACCTGGGGCAGGAAGTGAGTGACGTCACAGCGTGATCTCTCGAGAAGCTGGGTGTTAACGAACAGAAGTGGATGATGCTGATTCGTCAGCATCATACACTCCCATTCCTAACGCCCAGGTAGTAAACACGCCCAGATGTAACACACATAATACACGCCCAGTTGTACTTTTACTGTAAACACGCCCACTTGGACTTTTGCAAGCCTCATTTGCATAAATACAAAAATGGTCATAACTTGGCCAAAAAATGCTCGTTTTTTTTAAAATAAAAACGTTACTGTAATCTACATTGCAGCGCCGATCTGCTGCAATAGCAGATAGGGGTTGCAAAATCTGGTGACAGAGCCTCTTTAAGGTCCCAGTAGTGTTTTTTTGTTTTTGTTTTTTTTGGACTGCACCCAAAAGGGACTCACACAGGTTTAGTTGAAACAAACTAACTCCATGCAGATGTTGTGCCTGGTTGGATTCGGACCACGAAGGTTGCAAGGCAACTACTATCCACTAGATACACAATACAATCCACTATACACAAGAATTTTTTTTCTTTACAGATTTGAAAGTGACTTTTGGAACGTCAGATAGTCAGTCAGACGGCCTAGACATCAACAGGAATATCATGTGTAACTAGGTGATTGAGCAGAGGGAGCTCTATTGTTTTCCACTTGTGGTCCTTCATCCCAGATGGAAGGCAAATATTTACTAAAGATTAATTAGGTCTTTTTGAACACTTGCTCTTCACAGATCCATATGGTCTATCTCGTCTTGTTTGACCAAGGTCTGGCTAAGATCCAAACCATTGTTTTTGATTAGTTGCACGAAGAAAGTGACATTAGTCAACTAGGTCTTGCGTAATTACACAATGGCTGACTTAGCCCAATTTGGTGAGTCAAAAATTTTTACTCAAGATGTAGCTGCTCAACGCCGAAGAGGACACTTAACCAATAATTGGAATTTGTCACCAAACCGAAACCTTTAAATTAGAAGGTGGGTCCATTAGCACCCGCCAAATTGCCCTTACCCAAAGAGCCTTATAATCCAAAATGAAGTACAGTATGAATGCTCAGGTGGGTTACCACCTCCAGTGAGCCCTCTCGGACCATTAACAGCACTGACAGGATTCATGTGTGAACTTTCCACTTAGGGTATGTGCACACGATAACTGCAATTACGTCTGAAATGACGGAGCTGTTTTCAGGAGAAAACTGCTCCTGAATTTCAGACGTAATAGCATGTACTCACGTTTTTTGCGGGGCGTCTTTTACGGACGTAATTTGGAACTGTTCTTTATTGGAGTCAATGAAAAACGGCTCCAATTACGTCCCAACAAGTGTCCTGCACAGTACGTCGGCACAGTACATCGTAAAAGCCCATTGAAAGTAATGGGCAGATGTTTGCCGACGTATTGGAGCCGTTTTTTCAGACGTAATTCGAGGCGTAAAATGCCTCCATTACGTCTGAAAATAGGACGTGTGAATCCAGCCTTAGTTTGAAAGCGGAAGTGCGACAAAAGAGTCTACAGATTATGAGTGACTTTTTGATTTATGATGTTTCCTACTACTGACCTGATACGACTCATCACTGAGCTGATGGTGCCATACTTTTACTAAGCAATTGGATCCAGTGGTGTTCCTAGAAGAGAAGGGGTCCTCATACCAAAGAGCAAAATGGGTCCAGTTTTTCCACCCAGTAAAGAAGTGTCTGGTGTTTGTTTTCCGCTCCGTGCCCTTTCTATGACACTTGGGCCACAACCTGTTTCTCTGTAAAAGTGAGTCCTACACAGGATCTTGCCACCCTACAGAAAAGGGCATGGGACCAACCAAGTTTAGGCTCACTTCCTCCAAGGGTTCCATAGCGGCCGGGCGGGCTGCCTCTATGATACATTCACACTTGATTGTACTGTATTCATAGGACAGGATCACGCCCCATGCTGTGATGGTAGCACCAACACCGAGGGCCCTGAGAAACGGCAAGTTTTTCACTGACCATAGACAGTGGGAGATCAAACGGTGTGTGGTCACCAATTCTTCATCCTATAATTTTTTTTATAGATTTTTTAAGTCCGACTTTACTACACTCAAAGGGTTTCTCCAGGATTATATAACTGAATAAAAGAAGCAAGCATTTGTAGACACCCAACATACGAATATATCGCAAAGAAACTTCCGGGAAGACATTGTTTGCTTGTATTTCCTGCATGATCCATTGGCCATGCCTGCTTTCTATTCACTGGTTATGTCTATAGTAAAACTTGTCTATATATCCATCCATGCAGAGTAGATATGACCTGTAGGGAGCAAGTACCCCTCTTCCCCGGCGTTCATCACATGAGCATTTGAGTATTGAATTTTGTATATTGTGTAGGTTGCTATCGTGCTGCCATAATAGCTCTGACCCATTGAGTCATGGAGTCCGGAAGACCTTTAAAGACGTTCTGTGGTATCTGGCTGCAAGATGTTAGCGGCAGATCCTTTAGGTCCTGTAAGTTGCGAGGTTGGGCCTGCATGAATCGGTCTTGTTTTTCCAGCACATTCCACAGATGATCAATCGGGTTGAGATCTGGCGAATTTGGAGGCCAAGTCATCACCTTGAACACTTTGTCATGTTCCTCAAACCATTCCTGAACAATTTTTGCAGTGTGTCAGGGGCATTATCCTGCTGTAAGAGGCCACAGAGGCGAATACTGTTGACATGAAGGGGTGTACTTGGTCTGTAGCAATGTTTAGTTAGGTGGTACATGTCACATCCACATGAATGTCAGGACCCGATGTTTCCCAACAGAACATTGCCCAAAGCATCACACTGCCCCCGCCGGCTTGTCTTCTTCCCATAATGCATCCTAGTGCCATCTATTTCCCAGATAAGCGACGCACACGCACCCGGCCGTCAAGATGATGTAAAAAAAAAACATGATTCTTCAGACAAGATCACTTTCCATTGGTCCTATGGTCCAGTTCTGATGCTCACGTGCCCATTGCGACCCTGTCATTGGTTCACCGGTAGTATGTTCTTGGACTCCTTTTCGTAGGTACTAACCACTTCATTCCGGGAACACCCAACAAGACTTGTTGTCTAGTCATCAAAATTTGGCCCTTATCAAAGTCTACCAGATTCTTACGTTTGCCCATTTCTCCTGCTTCCAACACATCAACTGTTTGCCTAATATATCCTACTACTTGTCAGATGCCATTGTAACCAGATAATCAATGTTATTCACTTCACCGGTCAGTGTTTTTTATGTTATGGCTGATCGATGTACTATTGTGAATATTCTTCGTGTTATCACTGCCATATTGAATGTGACACTTGTACAGCAGCAAATTACAAAGCTGTAGACAGCCCAGCAATGTCTTTAACAAGCTGTAAACAAGTTTTTTTTTATCTGAATGGAGTCACCCTGTTCCTTTTATTGTTAGAGGAAGAATTGGCGTCCTTCCAGAACGCCTCACACGACAGATAAACCTTTACGAGTCAATCTACAGCTCCTTCCTGACGGGCGTCCCAGCCGTGCGCTATACCATGCATTGCGTAATACTCCAGTGTTTTTGTTTTATCTAGCACACAAGACAAGATCGTACCTGTAGCCATAGTATCGTGTCACAGCATTGGGGCCCGGGAAAAGGGCTGATGGGGAGTTTCTTGGCCCAGGACTAAAATGGATGGACCCTGCAGTCACTGGAGAAATGACCAGAAGTGGATCTGAGGAGTGACAATCAGTGGTAAAAAGATCTCCCAGAGGGGTAGATTTGATGAAGGGGTCAGACGGTCCACGAAATGCGTTGCCAGGATTTTAAAGAGGTTGTCCAGGGCATGGGCCAGTTTTTCATACTCATGACCTATCCACAGGATAGGTCATCAGTTTAGGATCGGTGGGGGTCCGACACCCGGACCCTACACCGATCAGCTGTTCCAGGCGCCGTTAGTTATGCAGTGGTTGGGGCCGGAAGCAGAAGGCTCCGAACACTGTATAGCGGCTGTGCTGCAGTATTGCAGCTCTTCTCTGGGACTGGAGAAACCCACTGCAGTTATCCTTGGGGACCTAGAAAGGACCCTTGGGCTATCTGTTCTGTAAGCCTGCTGTAAGGCCCCATGCACACGACCGTACTCGTAATCATTATTCATAATTATGAGCACAGCCGGCCGCGGACAGTCGTCCGCATTTGCAGGCCGTGCTCCCATTATAATGTACGGGAGCACGGTCCGTAAAGTGAAAAAATAGGACGTGTCCTATTTTTCACGGAAAGTTTCTACGGCCCGGACACCTTCCCGGAAATTTACAGGAAGGTGTCAGTGAGCCATAGAAATGAATGGATCCGTAATTACGGTCCCTATTTGCGGACCAAAAATACGGTGGTGTGCATGGGGCCTTAGGGCACACAATGTCATAGTGACACAGTGTAATGTATTAGTGTACAGGAGTATGCTAATACATTATAAGCATGAAATAAAGTTGTTAAAAGTTTTCCCTTCATGAGATAAAAAAAAAAAATGATCAAATAAAAATCATATCAAAGAAATGTCCACAAAAAGTCATTATTTAGTATAAAATATATTTTATTGGCCATACATTAAATAGAAACTAAAAACCTACACATATTAGGTATCTACACGACCGTAATAACCTGAAAAATTTATGTAACAAGTTATTTAGCGTGAAACGTGAACGGTATAAAAAAAAATACAATAAAACCCCAAAACAATTCCGCAAAAATAAATTACATACATACCGCCAAATTGGGCATGGAAAATAAGACCTTTATAGTAACATTATAATATGAAACGGTTAATAATGACGTTTTTTAATATAGTCGTTAAATGAATCAATTTGGCACAAAAGGTTGATCTGAAGTAAACCAAGAGGAGGCATAAAGTGAGACAAATGTTTGTTATCATCCAGCTTGAATCGCTGGGATAGATTTGGCGCGTCTCGGCTAGTTCTGTCTGAATTTAAGACATAATTAATAAATCTGCCCACTGCATACAGAGCACAGAGCAGACATGAGCAATCAATCATGAAAGGAGTGTATGTAAATAAACCAGCGTCTCTCCGCCCCCTTTTCCGGTAGTCTCGATCTCGGCGGTCGGCTTTCTTGTACTCCTATTAATATAACCATGTAGCACACCCTTTGTTCATTTATTCACCAACATTACATATGCGGGGACTAAGGTGCTGTGTGGTGTACACATAATAGGCTTAGATACACTGGTTCAGCAGACAGTATTACACATGATAGGCTTAGATACACTGGTTCAGCAGGCAGTATTACACGATAGGCTTAGATACACTGGTTCAGCAGACAGTATTACACGATAGGCTTAGATACACTGGTTCAGCAGACAGTATCACACATTATAGGTTTAGATTCAACGGCTCATCAGACAGCATAACACAATAGGCTTAAATTCCCTAGCACGGTAGATAGTATCCCACATAATAGGCTTAGATACATTAGCTCAACAGGCTAAGCAGACAGTATAACACGATAGGCTTAGATACAATGGCTCAGCCGACAGTATCACACAATAGGTTTAGATGCACTAGCACAGCAGACAGTATCCCATATGATAGGCTCAGATACATTAGCTCAGCAGACAGTATCACACATAAAAGGCTTAGATATATCAGCTCGGCAGACCGCATCACACATGATAGGCTTAAATACATTATCTCTGCAGACAGTATCACACATGATAGGCTTAGATACATTGGCTCAGCAGACAGTATTATATACAACGGTACAGAAAACAATATCAGACTTGATCGGATTAGATACAGTAGCTCAGCAGACCGTATCACACATGATAGGCTGAAATACAGGGGCCCAGCAGACTATCACACATGTTAGGTTTAAATACATCAGCTCGGCAGACAGTATCACACATGCTAGGCTTAGATACACCCGCCCAGCAGCAAGTATCACACATGATAGGCTTAGATACATCGGGTGAACAGACAGTCTCAACCATTAAAGGCTTAGATATATCAGACGGTATTACACATCATAGGCTTAGGTACAACGGCACAGAAACAGTATCAGACATGATCGGATTAGATACAGGGTGCAGTAGACAGTATCACACATGATGGGATTAGATATAACGGCACAGAAACAGTATCAGATATGATCGGATTAGATACAGGGTGCAGCAGACAGTATCACACATGATAGGATTAGATACACTGGCTCCTCAGAAAGTATCACACATGATTAGATACTTTATCCCAGCTGAAAGTCTCACCCCTGATAGGCTTAAATACACCAGATCATTGGGCAGTATCACACATGATAAGATTAGATATACCAGATCAGTGGGCAGTATCACACATGATAAGATTAGATACACCACTCAGCCATAAATTGGCTGCTAACACGTGCCAAAATGACTGCAAATATTGCAAATGAAGAGAATTAATTGTTCATTTTGTCCTTCATAATATCCCCGGGTAATAAGCAGGTCATCTGAGGAGCCAAATGTGTGCAAAAAGTTACTGAGACCACAAAGTGACCCGACATCCCGGACGGAGGACGACATGCCGCGCATTACCGGAGCTGGCTCGCATTTCACGATCACTGGGCAAGCTCACAGTGGAAAATACCACTGTCTCCGAGCACGCCGCCTGCCGACGCCATCTATTATATAAACTGTCACGTTCAATAATGCAGAAATCCGAGGCCAGAGGTCTATAAAAGGAGAACGCGCGTGTATAGTGTCTCCAGCCGCGGCGGGATCCGGCTTATATATTGTAGCTAGTTATGCGGCAGGAACTGGGAATGTACCACAGAATATCCAGGAAGATTTGCCATTCAGGACTCTAGGAAAGCTGGGTGCCAACTCAAATGGAAGTTGTAGTAGCGGAATTATTGGTTGTCACGGATATAACTCAGAAATGGCTGAATAGAAGTAACGAGGTGACAGAGGAGGACGGCGTTCTCTTCCTAAATGGAGAATATAAAATACAGTATCACACATCATGGGGTTAGATACAGCACCTCAGCAGACAGCATCACACATGATAGGCTTAGATACACCGACTCAGCAGACAGTATCACACATGATAGGATTAGATACACTGGCTGAGCAGACAGTATCACACATTATAGGATTAGATACATAAGCTCAGCAAACAGTATCACACATGAATGGCTTAGATACACCAGCCCAGCTGACAGTATTACACATGATGGGCTTAGATACATTAGCTCACCAGACAGTATCACACATGATAGGCTTAGATACACTAGCTGAGCAGACTGTATAGCACATGGTGGGCTTAGATACACCAGCTCAGCAGACAGTATCACACATGATAGGATTAGATACATTAGCTCAGCAGACAGTATCATACATGATAGGCTTAGATACACAGCTCAGCAGACAGTATCACACATGATAGGCTTAGATACACAGCTCAGCAGACAGTATCACACATGATAGGATTAGATACAATAGCTCAGCAGACAGCATCACACATGATAGGCTTAGATACACCGACTCAGCAGATAGTTTCACGAATGTTAGGATTAGATACACTGACTGAGCAGACAGTATCACACATGAATGGCTTAGATACACCAGCCCAGCTGACAGTATTACACATGATAGGCTTAGATACATTAGCTCACCAGACAGTATCACACATGATAGGCTTAGATACAGCAGCTGAGCAGACTGTATAGCACATGGTGGGCTTAGATACACCAGCTCAGCAGACAGTATCACACATGATAGGATTAGATACATTAGGTCAGCAGACAGTATCACACATGATTGGATTAGATACACCAGCTCAACAGACAGTATCACACATGGTGGGCTTAGATACACCAGCTCAGCAGACAGTATTGCGCATGATAGGCTTAGATACATTTTCTCAGCAGACTGTATCACACATGATAGGTTTAGATACACCAGCTCAGCAGACAGTATGGCACATTGTGGGCTTAGATACACCAGCTCAACAGTATCACACGATAGGCTTAGGTACAACAGCTCAGCAGACTGTATCACACATGATAGGCTTAGATACATTAGCTTTGCTGAGAGTATCACACATGATAGGCTTAGACTCATTAGCTCTGCTGAGAGTATCACACATGATGGACTTAGATACATTAGCTCAGCAGACAGTAACACACATTATAGGCTTAGATACATTAGCTCTGCTGAGAGTATCACACATCATGGGCTTAGATACATTAGTTCAGCAGCACACTTTTTACAATGTTAGTAGCGATGTATCTATTGTCCGATCCCTGTAAGAAGCCGGGTTACAGTTGCCGCAGTCATTTATGACTTCTTATAATAAGGTGACTTTGGCCAGTAACCCTTTCCTTCTTCAGCTCTGAAGCTCGCCGGGGGCAGGTGTATTTTGGAAGCAGATAAACAAGTATATTTGAAGGTGTTCACTCAGCCGGAATCGGGTTCTCCTCTCCGGGAGGCTGTTTTTGGATTCCTGAAGCTGCAGCTGTCCCCGGGAATCCAGCAGCCGCTATGCTCGGATACAGGAGAGAGAATCGGACTTCTGAGAACTTGTTTACAACCAGACCCCGGCTCATGGCCCTACAAGGGAAGACCGGTCGCCCTCCCAGGGAGCTCCTAGTGTCCCTCCGCCTCAGCAGGTTACAAGAAGAAGGGCCGCATCTCAGCCATACTTCACATCCAGCGTTTCTCAGTAAATAATCATCTCGCCTTTTTTAAGTGCTGATATAGTATCTGCCATCACTACCTCTCGGGGTAGGACATTCCATAGTTTTACTACTCTAACTGTAAAGAACCCTTTCCTATATTGATGTCTGAAACGTCTTTCTTCTACACGCTATTAATTTTTCCTGGTCCTTTGTAAACTCCTTGGAAAAAAACAGATTATGTGCTAGTTCTCTGTATTGACCACGCCTATACTTATATATATTAATAAGATCACCTCTAAGACGTCCTTTTTTACCCTTATTCTATATCCTTTTAATAATGTGGAGCCCAAAACTGAATCCCATATTCAAGATGTGGCCTTACAAGGGATTTATAGAGGGATAATATTACATTTGAATCACGGGTAGATATTTTTCTTTTTATACACCCTAAAATCCTATGTGCTTTTGCAGCTTCTGCTTGACATTGAGCATAATGTTCTGGCCATATCAGTTCTTCATTGACAAGGGCAGCTAAAGCAGCATTACAATTAGGCCTAAACTAAACAGTTTCCTATATCTCAGATTCCTGGACTCCATATAATACTTCATAGCTGCCCCCTCCACCCCTGTAATTAACAGCAGACCTCGCTGGGGTCCCAGGAGGGTCCCAGGTGTCTTGAGACCATCCCTTTAATTAAACTCAAACCTAATGATTTGAGAAGGTGAATAGTGGGAGGTCAGAGACCGCAGAGGTCAAGGCTGCAGCGGTAGGGGGGCCTATATACAGTATATATGGTGGTGGTACATACATGCCTTCTACTCCGTATTGCTCATCTGTGACAGAGTAGTAAAAACGATAGAAGCCCTTTAAATTTGACAACATGCGACATGGGAAAGTGAGGTCATAGCTCATCTGCTGTGTCATATCTCATGTCTTATCTAGTGCTGCCAATCGGTCATACAATTCATTAGGGACCTGCGTTACGGAGATAAGGGGTGGCAGCACGCTATGCATCCCAGTAGCCTCACTTCAATGCAGAATATAGAAGGCAACGAAGTACAGATATTCACGGAAGTACAGTACAACCTTATTACACCTGAGCCGGGACATATAACTCACTCAATTATGGCTTTCGCTTGCTGTCAGTGAATATGGACAATATTTTTTTTCAGTTGAAAACCTGTACAGATGTAATACTTCTCAGAGTTGAAAGTTTGATACAATGTTGTCCATTCTTGATAATCCTCTGTGTGGTATATACTTCAGCAGGAAAAATTGATCTAATGTGCTGAGAGTTTGTTACAATGTATCAGTGCAGATAATGTATCAGTCTGGAGGATGTTTAGTGCAAAGAGGATTGTCTAAAGTGGATACAAATGCGTCCACCTCTCAGCTGTGAGAAGTATGAGGTGCAAAGAATGTTTTCATTGACCGCAAACAGAGATCTTGAAAATTGCCAGGATTGAAACACAAAGTGCAGAGTTTATTCTGGAAAGCCCCTTTAAAGCTGACCATAGACTTGAAGGGATTAAAAAAACATGGCTGATTTCTTCCAGAAACAGTGCCACATCTGTCCACAGGTTGTGTGTGGTATTGCAGCACAGCTTCAATCACTTCAACAGAGCTGAGCTGCAATAAAAGACACAACCTATGCACAGGTGTGGCGCTGTTTCTGGAAGAACCGATCAATCGTACGTCGGATCACTCGTATGAACAATGTGACAATCAACACGCCAGACTAAACTGGCAGATCAGGGACACAAAGTGGCGAATGACCCGCCATGATTGGCCGATCATTGCATGTACGACTAGTCTAAGAATACGATGGCCGAAAAAAAATCACAGATCACTTTTGGGCCATTGCGAACAATTATTTGCTTAGATTTTTAAAACGGGAAAAAATTGCCTGCCTGTAATTTTGACCAGACATTTCAGAAAAAAAAAAAGTTTCTTAAAGCTGCACGCATATAAATAGAAGAGGAAGTAAAGGAATTTATGTCGGAGGTGTTAAATCACTATGGAAAGTTTTTTCTTGCTTCGTTTTCAAGATCTGACGATCAGACTGCCAGAACAAAGTGGAGCAAAGGTGAAAGCAAAATGGGAACTGGTTTGTCCTGTGCTGACATAATCGCCCAGCTGCTAAATCTGATTGGCTGGACCGGTGCCATGTGACTCACGCTTTATTTTTATGTATACAGCTCAGTGCACGACAGTAAATCCTCTGCAGCAAAAGCAAAACTTCTATGTGCCCCCTTAGCGGGCCAGTTCTTTCACTGACGGTATAGCCAATGACGTGCGGGTGTACCCCGAGGAGAGAGGGCCCCATGGCAAGGTCAGAACTGGGGCCCAATGCCAATTCTAGAATTTGGAGTCTAAAATAAGTCTGGAAATAAGTGTTTTTGGTGCCACTCTCATCTCCCGGGCCTCAGAGCAGTAATCGTTTAACTTGTATGTGTTGTATCATAGTAGTCCTCTGGGGTGTAGCTGTAGGGGGTGCAGAAGTCGCAGTCCTGCCCATGCGCTGCCCACTGTCTCTGCCACTTAGAACGACACCAGTTTTATAAATGGTACGTGGTAGGTGGAGGGCTCAGTTGCAGATTTTTATATCTCTCAACTGTCCGTTTTTTTGCAGCATTGTCCTGGGAACGGGTCGGACAGTGGGCATGGCTTATACAAATTTGCATAAAAGTGGGCATTCTTGGGATGTTTTTGTAGGCGTTCCCAGGGATCGGGGCTTATAAGTGTCCCGAAAATGGGGAGAGCTTTAGGTTACACCTCTGGTTGTTCTAGCACAGGAAACGGCAAGAAATATAGCATGCCATATACGTTGATTTGAAGGAAACATCCTGGGCAAAAACTATAACTGTGTTATGCCTACTGCATGGCCTGAGGGGGCGGAGCATAACTCAAGGATTCAAAAAATGTTAAAGAGAGAATCCCTGTGTCACGCCCCGCCCCTCAGGCCCTGCACTAAGAGTAAAACAGTTCACAGAAAAATGGGACATGCATATACTAAAAAAAAAAAACCACAAAAACAGGCCATACTTACTAAGTGGGCAGGTAAACACACAGGTGTCGGGATCGTTCATTACATGGTCATGTGATGGATACACAGGTGCTGGGATCGTTACATGGTCATGTGATGGACACACAGGTCCTGTGATCGTTACATGGTCATGTGATGGACACACAGGTGCTGGGATCAATACATGGTCATGTGATGGATACACAGGTCCTGGGATCGTTACATGGCCATGTGATGGACACACACGTGCTGGGATCAATACATGGTCATGTGATGGACACACAGGTGCTGGGATCGTTACATGGTCATGTGATGGACACACACGTGCTGGGATCAATACATGGTGATGTGATGGACACACACGTGCTGGGATCAATACATGGTCATGTGATGGACACACAGGTGCTGGGATCGTTACATGGTCATGTGATGGACACACACGTGCTGGGATCAATACATGGTCATGTGATGGACACACAGGTGCTGGGATCGTTACATGGTCATGTGATGGACACACAGGTGCTGGGATCAATACATGGTCATGTGATTGACACACAGGTGCTGGGATCGTTACATGGTTACATGGTCATGTGATGGACACACAGATGCTGGGATCGTTACATGGTCATGTGATGGACACACAGCTCCTGGGATCGTTACATGGTCATGTGATGGACACACAGGGGCTGGGATCGTTACAACGTCATGTGATGGACACACAGGTGCTGAGATCATTACATGGTCATGTGATGGACACACAGGTGCACAGCTCGTTACATGGTCATTTGATGGACACACAGGTGTTGGGATTGCTAGAAAACACAGTTCTGATACACATACTGCCACTGTAACGCACTGTGCACCTGAGTGTCATGTCACCACATGACCAAGACAGAATTTTATCCGCTGGAAGTAAACAATGATTGTTCCTACTGTGCAGCATGTAGGGTTTTACTAGAGCGGGAGTGCAGCTAAAGGCCCCCAGCACACAGAGCGGATTAAGGGCAGCATAGTACCGGGACAGGTCCGCTCTGTTATTAGCCAAAACAGTACAAAAAATATTATGGCATTTGGCTAATAAGAGCGTTCAAAGCATACAGCGGACACAGATCTATGTGTTCAGTGGATTAATTTGGGAAAATAAATAATTTTTGTGCCGTTTTGTCTAATAGGAGAGCGGACCTGTCCCCATACCATGCTGATCTTATGTAGACTGATGACAGATCCACTTTAATTGCATTGCAAATTCTGCTGTTATCATTGCACCCATATAACGTAATGACCGATAAATACCTATGTGTATTATGTGGCTGCTATTATATAAGAAGCTGCTCCAATTAGTGAATCATCTCTATCTATCTATCTATCTATCTATCTATCTATCTATCTATCTATCTATCTATCTATCTATCTATCTATCTATCTATCTATCTATCTATCTATCTATCTATCTCATATCTATCTCATATCTATCTATCTATCTATCTATCTATCTATCTATCTATCTATCTATCTATCTATCTATCTATCTATCTATCTATCTATCTATCTATCTATCTATCTATCTATCTATCTATCCAGGGCCGGCGTCAGCATCCAGCAAACCCGGGCAAGTGCCGGGGCCCACTACTCTTGGGGGGGCCCACTCGGGTGCTGTCGCTGCCATCGTCATGGCATCACTGTCCATATATCGACAGTGATGTTAGGAGGAGAGAAGGAGTCCCAGGCAGAGCGCTAGCGGCTCTGCTCCGGGTCTCCGTTTCTGGGGAAGCCCTTGACATCACTGTCCATATATGAACAGTGTTGTCAGGAGCAGAGCAGTGTCCCAGGCACAGTGCTAGTAGCGCTCTGCCTTGGACTTTGGGGTTGCCCCTAACATCACTAGCCGTATATGGACAGTGATGTCGGGAGCAGAGCAGGAGTCCCAGGCAGAGTGCTAGTACTGCTGTGCCCAGGACTATGGCTTTGGGGTTGCCCCTGACAACACTGTCTATATATCGACAGTAGCATCAAGGGTTTCTCCTCCCCAGCCAGAGCATCGGGAATGCTCTGGCTGGGGATTCCACTCCAAGAGGGAACCCCAAAGGCGCTACCTACAGGGAGGATGGCTGTGTGGCCCTACCTGGGAGGAGGGGGCTGTGTGGCACTACCTGGGAGGAGGGGGCTGTGTGGCGCTACCTGGGAGGAGGGGGCTGTGTGGCACTACCTGGGTGGGGGGGCTGTGTGGCACTACATGGGAGATGGGGGCTAGGGGCTGTGTGACACTATTTGGGAGGGGGCTGTGTGGCACTACCTGGGAGGGTGGCTGTGTGGCACTATCTACAGAGGGCACTAAATTTATGGGCGTACAAACTGGGGGCCTATCTTCTATATGGGAGCATAAACAGGGCCTAATGTATATATGAGGGAACAAAGTGATGTTTTCTGTCATTTTAAAGCCGCCGTGAGGTCCCCCGCAAAGGGGCCTACTAATTCTGTGTTGTCCAAGGGCCCACATAAACCTGGAGCCGACCCTCTATCTATCTATCTATCTATCTATCTATCTATCTATCTATCTATCTATCTATCTATCTATCTATCTATCTATCTATCTATCTATCATTAACCTAACCTTACTTACAGATTATTTGAGAAACTGCATTCCTATGAGCTTTTTGAAGAAAAATGGAAATATCTATATAATTTTTTATTGCGAAAGCAAAAGAGAACTTGTGAGAAATATGGGAGACACAGTATCAGTACACCACGCCGTGAGAAAGATTCAGCATCTTGCATGCCCCAGTAAAGGGCTGTGATTGGACGTCAGGGGAATATCAGCTGTAGCCTGATTGGACGAGAGGAGTTTTCACGTGAAGGCCATGCGCTGCCGGGCTGTCTTGGATGTTTAGTTTCTTCCTCTTCTTAAGGAATGTGACTCAGTTTAATGTTCTTCCCACTCAATGCATTCCTATCACATGAAAGAAAGAGCAAACATCTGAGTACTGTAACTTTTAGGGAACATCTTGTCTTCCCCTAGTGCATGTGTCAACCCGAATATTCAGGTAACCCTTATATATACACAGCAAATTCATATAAGGGTTAATTGGGTTTCTTCGACGGTTAGGTATAGATGGTGTTCTCCATATCCCTACCCTCAATTATTACGTCACGCTTCCCGTGTTATAAGGCAGCGGATATATAACACATGGTGTTTACCTAGAAGATGTTTACTCCTGGACTAGAGGTCCATAATGAAAACAGACCCTTCACCCCCTAGTGCTGGTCCACCCACCACAACCTCCATCCCAAAAATGAGTCATACTTTGTGTCCTGTTTTCCCATTTCTGGAAGGAAACAAAGCAGCTTGAACCTTGGACCAAGTTCTCTCCACCCAACTTTTTTGGTACATCTACAATGCCTGTAGAGAGGCGGAGACTGGTGTCGGCTTAGACCTCCCATGAGGAAGGTGGATTGGC
Organism: Rhinoderma darwinii; assembly: GCF_050947455.1. Classification (NCBI taxonomy): domain Eukaryota; kingdom Metazoa; phylum Chordata; class Amphibia; order Anura; family Rhinodermatidae; genus Rhinoderma; species Rhinoderma darwinii. The sequence continues at coordinate 8,913,522 of NC_134698.1, read as the reverse complement.
CAATCATAAGCTAGGGTCACTCCTTTCTATGGGCCCCATAGCATTTTCACAGTTTGCCTCTACGGTACTTACACCCTTGACCATTTCAATTTAGAGATGGGCTTAGAAGGAAACTGTTAAGAGGATTTAGGACCCCAAACCACCCCCAACCTCTTATCCAGGACGGTAATAAGTTGGCAACGATGCCGTTGTATATTCTGAACTTTGAAAACAGCGCACGCTATATGCAACTGACCTGTAAAGAGTCATGGCGGTGGTGCCGCTAGTCTGAGGAGTCACGCTGGCCGATCCCCTTCTTGGTTTGATTCATGTCCCACAGGTGCATGAGCAGTGAAACGTGGTGTATTCGCCTTGGCTTCATCTTCACAATGCGCATTGTTCCGGATTCTGTTGGAGCTGGCCCCTAATGACGTATCTCGGCCTATGGGACATCAATGAAGGCAGAAGGGGGATCGGCCAGTTTGACTCTTCAGAGGATCGGCACCACCCCATACGCTTTACAGGTCATTTGCATATAGCGCGTGTTGTTTTTAAAGTTCTTTTTCTACATTATGCTGCATCGGCCAGAATATACAACGGCATCATTGTCAACCTATTACCCGCCGGGATTTCCGGTTGGTTGCGGCTTGGCGGCCTAAATCCTCCTGACAGGTTCCATTTGAAGAAGATTAGAAAAACAGAACAAGAATGATGGTCACGGCCATCACAACCATGAGAAGGTTAGAGAAGCTGTTTCTCAAGGTCATACTGGTCCACCAAAGTACCAAAGGATTGGTGGTGGACTCGGGTTCTCGCAGAATAATCAGTCACGAAGGTCCAGCAGAAGACAACCACATGTGGAGGTGACTTTTCAGCAATCATTTGCTACTAGGGTCTATATCTTATGAGATGATTCATAGACCTTATTGATGATGTGTTGGGTACTACTCAAGTGTCTGGGTGCCGGGGGCATAGGGTAGATTTGATGCCACATTTAATGCCCTAGTCAATGCTTTTCAATGAAGCATGGACCTTCTTTAACCCCTACTACATGGCCTTATTTTACACTATATTTGGCCAGGTTAAAGTCAAAATCTGGTTAACATCACATATGCCAAGATAATATCTATTTTCCACTGTAAGCTCCTTCTCCCCGTACGTAGATCTGAGCTCTCCAGTGCTGTAATTACCGTGATTACATGCAATTATAAGCGCTACTGGGTAATCACTGATTGACTGTTTGAAGATCAGAGTTAATTTAAAGACACAGTGCATCAAAATACTGTGTAATGTGAATATAATATACTGTTTCATGGGTGATTAAAAATGCATTTCATAGTGTAACCCTGTTGGCTCTTACTCCCAGCCTCCGTAATTATGTTTCTCCAGAATGCACAGTCTCCAGTCTTAGATTTTTAGGAACACCTTAGAAATATAGGTCGGTGTGTCTTTAAAATGATCTTTAAGCCTAGACAACGATACGTAGACTGATCAAATGCAGAAAATGTGGACTTCTGGTACCGACGTTACCACCAATCTGCCAAGGAAGATTTCTAGAGAGGGTATAGTGAGTGGCATAGACATAATGGGGACGGATGTGACAATTACATCAAGCAATGGTTCCTAAGGGCTCCAAAGGCCCCTCTGTTAAATAAAAGGACGTATAAATGGGTAGTGATGGGTGACGGTCCTGGTACACATTGTTCATGCCCCTGATATTGATGCCGCTCATCCATGTAAAAATGTGTCCCTTTTAATCCACTTAAAGGGAACCTCTCCGTGATCATTGTATATTAGGGAGTCATATATGTGCCCTATCAATCCCGATTTAAAAGGTTGAATTATGCCCAATAAATGAACTCCAAAAGTGCCCATTAGGGGGTTGGAAAATATGTGTCCTATCAGCCAATCATCAGAGCCAAGAGGGATCATGTGACATGCTTGGTACGTCCACATGTCTCAGTTTTGCCAACCTCCAGGGATGACGTTTCTACTTCCCTCTTCCCTCGCAGCGGCAAATCCGGCCGAGAATCTGCACCAAATCAAACACGATATGGTGTGGACTATCGGCAGGAATTTTATGCAGTATCTTTGTCGGATTTGCTGCGGAGTTTCATCGGCTAACACTAAGCCCCGCCTTAATAATGGACCCTGTCAATCAGCCAGCGGCCATTACTAAGGCGGTAGTAATGACGTTTAAAAGAAAATACAAAGACATAGAAAAAATATAATTTATTGAAATAAACCCCCACCCCACACAACCCTTATTAATCATTTTATTGAAAATAAAATAAGCCGTCATCGGAGTAGTCCTCGAATCCGTCGTAGTCCAACGACCGAACCTGTAAAGAAACACAAACACAACAAAAAGTACTTATATACTGTAAGTAAAAGTACTGTATAAGATTACTGCCTGCTGGGGTCCTGTATCTAAGCCTGCCTTGTGGTAAGCTTAGATACATGGTCCAACAGACAGTATCTAAGCCTATGTGGGATGTTGTTTGTTGGACCCTGTATCTAAGCTTACCACAAGGCAGGCTTAGATACAGGACCCCAGCAGGCAGTAATGATGTTACACTTACCCAGCTCTTCGGTGTAGCCGATATCCCAACACCATTCAGCGTGGTGACGTCATGCGTGGTGACGCGAGAAGACGTCGGGACTTCCGCTGCGCTCGGGAAGGAGGGTAAGTATGTGTGGTCACTATAGTAACAGGGGCACGTGTATTTTATGAGAAAGGTCCCAGTTACTATAGTAAATTTCTATAGCGGTGCAGGGGCCGCAGCCCGGTCATAATCGCGACCGCTGCGACCCCTGTAGCGGCAGTTCTCTGGGGATCCGGGGCACCGTGCCAAAGATCCGGGGCTTGGGAGGTCCGGTGCTAGCGTCACCGCTGGTCCAGCCCTTGACTGGCACTGTAGGTGGCCATTTAATGTCTATGATAGTGAATACTGGATCTACTTTATAAGGACTTTGTACGGATACTGAACTGTTATATAGAAAATTATTAGAAAAATAAACTATATGGAGAAAAGTATTGGGACACCCCCCTCTTAATTATTGAGTTCAGGTGTTTCCTTCAGTCCCATCCCCCCAGGTGTATAACATCCGGCACTCGCCCTGCCGTCACTTTACAGACATTTGTGATAGAACGGGTTGTTGTAAAGAGATCACTGACTTCCAGCGCGGTCCTGTAATAGGACGTCACGGTTGTCTTCCCACCTAGATATTCCACCATCAACTATGAGTGATATTATTGTAAAGTGAAGGAACCGCAGCAACTCAGTCACGAAGTGCAGACCACGTAAAGTTACAGAGTGGGGGGCCGAGTGCTGAGGAGCAAGTGCAGAAAAGTCGCCAATGCTCTGCTGACTCAATAACTGCAGAGTACAGACCTCCTCTGGTATTAACATCCACACAAAACCTGTGCCCGGGAGCTTCATAGCATGGGGTCCGAGCAGCTGCATGCCAGCCTTACATCACCAAGCACAATGCCTAGCGTCAGATGGAGGGGTGTAAAGCCACCGCCACTGGACTCTGGAGCAGCGGAAACGTGTTCTGTGGAGTGACGCTTCTCTATCTGGCGATCTAATGGACGAGTCTAGGTTTGGTGACTGCCAGGAGAACGTTACCTGCCTGACTGCATTGTGCCAGCTGTAAAGTTTGGTGGAGGAGGGGTAATACTATGGGGGTGTTTTTCAGGGGTCGGCACCATAGTTCCAGTGAAGGGAAATCTTAATTCTTCAAGACGTACCAAAACATTTTGGACAATTGTAGCTTCCAACTTTGTAGGAACAGTTTGGGGTTTGATCTGTCCGCTTGGGACTGTTTTGGTAACCTGGTAAATTACTGTGATACCGTGTGTTGTAATGTTGTTCTCATCTCTAGTCCTGGTCCCGTTGCTGCGAATTGCGCAGACGACACCGATAAACACATTTCACAACCCGAGAAAACTTTTCTTTATGAAGACAAACTTCTGCCACGAGCTGCTCCAACCTCCTCTAGGTCCCAGAGGAGGCTTCTCATTGGTTGACTGATGACGTCATAGACTTTCTGATTGGCTGATCTGGTTGTCCACGAGGGGAACATGCATTTACAGTGTGCTGTAGAGTCGTCTTATTGTCCGCAAGTCACAAATAGCACATGTTGTGTCTATGAATCATCACTTCTTCATCGAGTCATAATACAGAACAAGGTTATTACAGAGCTCAGCAGGGATATAACACAGCGCACATAGATACGCAGGGATTATACTACACGTATAGCTTGTGGCGGAGATTAGCGCCTTACATAAATGCTCGGGGCCTTAAGGTGTAAAGTTTAAAACTCCTAGACATCTGTAAGTGTGAATGGTAAAATGATGAAATATAAAATTCCTTTAATCCGGCATCCAATAATCCAGAAATTATTTGTTTTTGGTTATAAAATGTATAAAAATTATTTTAGAATACTCTATTAACCCCTTGGCGCACCAGGACGCACCGGTACGTCCTGGTGCAGGGGGGAAGTATGGAAGTATTACAGCCGACACCCAGGACTAACAGCCAGGAGCAGCGATCGCGCTCAAATCAATCGCGACCGCAGCATCTGAGGCGTTGAAAAGAGGGGGCGGCCCCCTCCAACAGCTAATCGTCCCCCCGCAACGAGATTGAGTGGTGACGATGGTTGTTATGGTAGCCCAGGGGCCTAATGAAGGCCCCCAGGGCTGCCTTCAATCTGCCTCTGCTAAGCCCTGCCTGTGGCAGGGCTTAACAGATGCCTGTAAAAATGACAATATACTGCAATATATTAGTATTGCAGTATATTGTACCAGCGATCTAACGATCGGTGGTTCAAGTCCCCTAGGGGGACTAATAAAATGTGTAAAAATAAGTGAAATAAAGTCTTTAGTAGTAAAATTAAAAGTTAAAAAAAAAACCTTTTCCAATTTTTCCTCTAAAGTAATGTAAAAAATAAAAAAAGTAAACAAAATTGGTGTCGCTGCATCTGCAAAAGTCTGAACTATTACAATATAGCGTTATTTAACGTGCACGGTGATCGCGGTGAAAAATTAAAAGTGTAAATCGTACTTTTTTGGTCACCATAGCGCCCCAAAAAAATCTAAGAAAAAGTGATCAAAAAGTCATATGTACCAACAAATGGTGCCAATAAAAACTACAGCTCGTCCCACAAAAAATAAGCCCTCACACCGCTCAAAAAATAAAAAAGTTATGGCTCTCAGAATGTGGTGAAACAAAACGATTTTTTTTTTAACAAAAAGTTTTTTGTTTTTTTAAAGTAGTAAAATATAAAAAAAATTGTATAAATTTGATATCATCGTAATTGTGTTGAGCTATTAAGTTGTTTTTACCACACGATGAAAGACGTAAAAATGGAATCCCAAAAATATTTTTTTTTCAGCTTCCGAGTACATTATATGGTACTTTAAATGCTACCAATAGAAGCTACAACTCCTCCCGCAAAACATAAGCCCTCTCACCACTCTATTGACGGAAAAATAAAAGCGTTATGGCTCTTGGAAGGCGGGAAGTGAAAAACAAAAATGAAAAGTCCCAAAATGGCTGTGTCCTTAAGGGGTTAAGGAATTGAGTTAATAAAGGGGGTCCCTAGTTTAGGACTCTTATCTATTAGCCAAGCAAGAAGAGTCCCTCTCTCTCTCTCTGGAGGACCCAGCATGTCGATGCATTACATTGAGTTAAATGTGCACGATGTAATATTTAATTTCCCCTGTGGTGGCGCTGCAGAGAAATTGTACACTTGCTACCGGATTCTACCATAAATTACAGGTGCTCCTTGGGGATACCAGTAGTTGGAAACAATGTATTATTGTTGGGGGATCCTAATTATAAAATGGGATTGTCCAAAACAGACAACCCCTTTAAGATTTGTCTTCCAGGAAAAAATTCAGACCCTAGACCAGTCCCCCTTAACAAATACAGATCTCAGATCAGACCCCCTAAAGAAATACAGACCCCTGAACAAATACAAACCCTAAACAGACCCCTTGAACTAATACAGACCATAGACCAAACCCCCTTAACAATTACAGACCATAGACCAGACCTCATAGAGGTCTAGAGGTCGCTTTGTTCTATCTATCTATCTATCTATCTATCTATCTATCTATCTATCTATCTATCTATCTATCTATCTATCTATCTATCTATCTATCTATCATCTATCTATCTATCTATCTATCTATCTATCTATCTATCTATCTATCTATCTATCTATCTATCTATCTCATATCTATCTATCTATCTATCTATCTATCTATCTATCTATCTATCTATCTATCTATCTATCTATCTATCTATCTATCTATCTATCTATCTATCTATCTATCTCATATCTATCTATCTATCTATCTATCTATCTATCTATCTATCTATCTATCTATCTATCTATCTATCTATCTATCTCATATCTATCTATCTCATATCTATCTATCTATCTATCTATCTATCTATCTATCTATCTATCTATCTATCTATCTATCTATCTATCTATCTATCTATCTATCTATCTATCTATCTATCTATCTATCTATCTCATATCTATCTATCTATCTATCTATCTATCTATCTATCTATCTATCTATCTATCTATCTATCTATCTATCTATCTATCTATCTATCTATCTATCTATCTATCTATCTATCTATCTATCTATCTCATATCTATCTATCTATCTCATATCTATCTATCTATCTATCTATCTATCTATCTATCTATCTATCTATCTATCTATCTATCTATCTATCTATCTATCTATCTATCTATCTATCTATCTCATATCTATCTATCTATCACATATCTATCTATCTTGTGTCTGTCTGTCTCATGTCTGTCTCATGTCTGTCTGTCTATCATCTATCTCCCATATTTATATCATATCTATAACATACAATCTTTCCCGTTAATGTAACCATGTCCCTAAAGACAGTCAGAATAATAAATTATTAAATGGATGCTTGACACATTTTAAGGTGATGAACATTGGACATCTGATATTTATGGCGGCGGATGGATAACAGGTGTCGGTTCCTATCCTCTTACCCAGGGCTTAGGATAAAACCTGGTCTTGACTTGTAGGTTACCCAAACAAGGATAAAAAACAGTGCCAGATATTTTGTGAAAATAGTCCAGGTTGCTGAGCCAAAGACAGCAGTGGTCCAGACACGAGGGGACAATTCTCATTGGCTGGGGGAGAAGATGAGGCGGCCTGTGATTGGCTGTGCTGGGCTGATCACTCTCTGCCTGCATGCTGAGCCGGGGGCTGGCTCGCATATCTTGGCTCGTATTCTGTACGCAGCCCCTGACTGTGACTTTCTCCTTTTTCAGGGACAGGCTGCAAACACCAGCAGTTTCTAAAACAAGATGATGCGGCCGGAGGTAGGAATGAGCTGTCCTGTATGATAACCGATAAAATAACAAGTCACTGGGTTTCACATATATAATCTCTTATTTTGTATGCAAGACATTGGCAGGAATTCACAAGGCAAAACTTGGCCGGATTTTAAGACTCTTCCCAGCTGCCAAGGTATTGTAAACCTCCTTGTACAACGAAAAAGAAAAAATAATTCTCCATGTTTATATTAGAACTTATATGTATACATATCTGGATCAAGTCTACTGCCTAGAAAGGAGCTTTACCTTCCCCGTCCCTTCCTTTTTGGGGAGGGTACAAAATGCCTTAAAATGCCAACCACAGTTGTCAAGTGTAGAGCGCCAAAGTTCAGGGTCGGGCCGAAGGTCTGTGGAGGTCACAGAGGGAAACGTGTGAGGGCCATATCCAATTTTTTGGGGAGGAGGGAAATAGAGAGTAATACTGTCACAATACTACCCAAATAGTATCCCATATTCTGCCAAAATAATACCACCATATAGTGCTAAAAGCAATGCCATACAGTGGTATATAATACTGCCATATAGTGCCTGCATAATGTTCTATATAGTCAATTCATATCAGTGTCTTTCAATTCCAACATAATACTGCCATATAGTGCCTACATAATGTTCCTATATAGTGAATACATAACAGTGCCCTTGAATTCCAATATAATACTGCCATATAGTACCTACATAATGTTCCCATATAGTGAACACATTACATTGCCCTTCAATTCCTACATAATACTGCCATAAAGTGCCTACATAATGTTTACATATAGCAAATACATGACATTGCCCTTCGATTCACACATTATTCTGCCATATAGTGGCTACATAATATTCCCATATAGTGAGTACATAACAGTACCTTCAATTCACACATAATACTGCCATATAGTACCTACATAATGTTACCATATAGTAAATAAATAACAGTGCCCTTCAATTCCTACATAATACTGCCATAAAGTGCCTACGTAGTGTTCCCATATAGCATATACATAACAGTACCTTCAATTCACAAATAATACTGCCATATAGTGCCTACATAATGTTACCATATAGTGAATACATAACAGTGCACTTGAATTCTTACATTATACTGCCATAAAGGGCCTACTTAGTGTTCACATGTACTAAATATATAACAGTACTTTCAATTCACACATTATACTGCCATATAGTACCTACATAATGTTACCATATAGTGAATACATAAAGTTGCCCTTCGATTCACACATTATTCTGCCATATAGTGCCTACATAATATTCCCATATAGTGAATGCATAACACTGCACTTGAATTCTCACATAATACTGCCATATTGTGCCTACATAATGTTCCCATAAAGCAAATACCTATCAGTACCATAGAGTACCGATATATATTTGCCACCTGAGGTAAAGTTCCCAACTGGCCTCATGGATTGTACACACCAGAATACAGTACCCACTATCTACTACCATATAGTGCCTACGTAATAGTATCATACAGAGAGTACATAACTGTGCCATATAGTTCCCGCATAATACTGCCATTCAGTAAACATATACCAGTGCCATACAGTGTCCAAATAACAGTTGTTAAGAGTGTCTACGTAAAAACCACAGCTAGGACCACAATGTAAGTTTGGCAGACAGAAAGCAAAGAAGTCTGAAGGATTGTTTTTTTAATGCGGTTTTAATCGCACCTCAACCGCATAGTCTGAATGGACCCTAATGTTTTGGACCTAAATTACCTCTAGGAGTCCTCCTCTCTAGAAATCTGCAAGCTCAGCCATTGGGAAATGTGTTGCAACCCTGAGAATATCTAATTTCAGACAAATAATCATATATAAAATGAGGAACGTAGGAATTCTATAGAGAGTCTACTCAGCTACAGCAAATAATTGCCCTTGTTCCCACCACTAGGGGGAGCCAGCATATACTAGAGTTGATTATCTTTATTGCGTAGCTGTTGTAATAGTAATAACATTCCGATCTATGGATATTTTTCACACCAAGGGGCCATCTAGACCTCTCATAACCCTTTGGCAAATGATCTAGTACTCTTGTCAACTGCTAGTATTGCGTTTACTCCCTGATGATCTGATTCGATGATGTCCAATCCCTGGTGACCCAGTGGTTAATGTTCTCTCAATCTTGACCTATTGGCATAGTGGTGACCAGGAGGTTGCATCCTGTCTAATTTCTAGTGAACTTGTTTTACACTGTCTTGTCCCTGGTGGTCCAGTGTTACATTGTTCAGTTCTGTGGTGGCCCAATGTCATCTAGACCTCTCATTACTGGCATACTATTAGTTCTCCTGCCATCTACTTTGTGTTGACTCCCTGCTAACCTAGTGGTATCATGTCTAGTTTCTGGTGACCCAGTGGCTTAGTGCCCAGATCCTGGTGACCAGGTTGTATCCGGTCTAATCTCTAGTGAAGTCGTTTTACAGTATCTTGTCCCTGGTGGTCCAGTGTTATATCATTCACTTCAGTGATGATCAAATGTCATACCATCTAGACCTGTCATTACTGGCATACTATTAGTTCTCTTGTCATCCACAAGTATTTTATTAAATCTCTGCTAACCTAGTGGTATTATGTCTAGTACCTAGTGACCCAGTGGCTTAGTGTTCTCTCAATCTTGACCCAGTGGTATAGTGCCCAGGTTGCACAAGTTTAATCTCTAGTGAAATAGTTTTACAGTATCTTGCCCCTGGTGGTCCAGTGTTTTATAATTTAGTTCTGTGTTGGCCCAATGTCATACCATCTAGACCTCTCATTACTGTCATACTATTAGTTCTCCTGTCATCCACCAGTATTGTGTTGAGCCCCTGCTAACCTAGTGGTATTATGTCTAGTCCCTGGTGACCCAATGGTTAGTGATCTCTCAATCTTGACCCATTGGCATAGTGCCCAGATCCTGTTGACCAGGTTGTATCCTGTCCAATCTCTAGTGAACTAGTTTTACAGTATATTGTCCCTGGTGGTCCAGTGTTATATAATTCAGTTCTGTGGTGGCCCAATGTCATCTAGACTTCTTAATACTGGCATACTATTAGTTTTCCTGTCATCCACTAGATTTGTGTTGACTTTGTGCTAACCTAGTGGTATTATGTCTAGTCTCTCGTGACCCAGTGGTTAGTGTTCTCTCAGTCTTGCCCCAGTGGTATAGTGCCCAGTTCTTGGAGACTAGGTTGCACAAGTGATTGTGAAGTAATCTCTAGTGAAATAGTTTTACAGTATCTTACCCCTGGTGGTCCAGTGTTTTATAATTTATTTCTGTGTTGGCCCAATGTCATACCATCTAGACCTCTCATTAATGGCATACTATTAGTTCTCTTGTTATCCACCAGTATTGTGTTGACCTCCTGATAACCTAGTGGTATTATGTCTTGTCCCTGGTGACCCAGTGGTTATTGTTCTCTCAATCTTGACCCAGTGGCATAGTGCCCAGATCCTGGTGACCAGGTTGTATTCTGTCTAATCTCTAGTGAACTATACAGTGTCTTGTCCCTGGTGGTCCAGTGTTATATTTACTATCTACTGTTATGATCCACTGTCATACCATCTAGAACTCTCATTACCGGTATACTATTAGTTCTCTTGTCATCCACAAGTATTGTGTTGACTCCCTGATAACCTAGTGGCATTATATATAGTCCCTGGTGACCCAGTGACATAGTGTTTTCCCCATGGTGATCCACTGACAGCATTGTGTCCCTGTTGACCTGGTTATATAAAGTCTAATCCTTAATAAACTAGTTTTCAGTCTTTAGTCCCTGGTGATCCAGTGGCATAGCATTCAGTCCTGCCATAAGCCATTTTTATACCATCTAGTCCTCCGGTGCCCAATGGCATTGTCATTAGTTCTAGATGACCTAGTAATATAATGCCCATTCTCTGGAGATTCTAAAAATACACTGCAATCAGACACCATTTCCACAGAGCGTATACATTCACCCATATGTCACCGCAGAATAAAAGTGACGTACCACTATAATCTATTGTGATTGCAAACAACAAAAAAAGTCATTGCACGTTGGCACTGAATGGGTTTATAGTGCATGCCATGAGGGAGTAGTTGTTATTGAGACAAAGTGCCAAGGTGAAAAGCATTTGAAGGAGAGGCAGTTGGCAGGTATGTGTGTTGTGAAATTAGCCTGGGAATGGCAGCGTACCTTTGCCCTATATAGCGCACGGGCTGTTTTGGTCACAATATTGGCAGCACGTGTGCCCTTCAGGAAGATGCCTTTGAAATGAGTAAACAAGTTGTTATTGGAAGAAGAAGAAGAAGAAGAAGAAGAAGATGAAGGAGGAGAAGAAGAAGAAGAAGAAGAAGGAGAAGAAGGAGAAGAAGAAGGAGGAGGAGAAGAAGTAGAAGAAAAAGAAGGAGAAGAAGGAGAAGAAGAAGAAGAAGAAAAAAAAAAAGGAGAAGTAGGAGAAGAAGAAGAAGAAGGAGGAGGAGGAGAAGAAGAAGAAGAAGAAGAAGAAGAAGGAGAAGAAGAAGAAGAAGAAGAAGAAGAAGGAGGGGGGGGGTGGTGGTCTACACACAAATTCTAGAAAGCCAAGAATATCCCGAGAGCAACTGTACTCTATATATGGAGGCTGACCTCGTCCCTCCAGCTGATGGGACTCCCACTCCCATCATCTGAACCACAAGGTTCCTATCATACTGGGTGGAGTTTTACGCTATATGAAAAAATATCCCAGTAACTATAAGTCCTGGAGTCGTCTTCTTCTGTCAAGTTGTTACCAGTAGAAGTAGTACTGCCTTGTTCTGAGGTTGTATCACACATTATAGTCTTAGATACACGGGCAAAGCAGCACATAGTCACTAAAGATTATTTTCTCATGAAATTCAGTAACATGATGTGGGATGTAGTGCTGTGTGCTTCTCTGACATTGTTTCACACATGATAGGCTTAGATACACCAGGCTCAGAAGCATGGTATCAATCATAGCTGGGTTAGATATATTGGCTCAACAGACAGTATCACTAATGGTATGCTTAGATACCACAGCTCACCAGCATGGTATAACACCTGAAAGGCTGAGATACAATGCTCAGCAGACAGTATGATACATGATAGGATTAGATACATTGGCTCAGCAGACAGTATCACACATGATAGGCTTAGATACCACAGCTCAGCAGACAGTATGACAGATATACTGGTTGAGTAGACTGTATTATACACAATGGGCTCAGATATAGCGGCTCAGCAGTCTGTATCACACATGATAGGGTTAGATACATCAGCTCACTAGACAGTATGACACACAATAGGCTTAGATACTTAGATACACCGGCTCAGCAGTCTGTATCACAAATGATTAGCTTAAATACACTGGCACAGCAGAACAGTATCACATATAATAGGCTCAGATACACTGGTTGAGCAGACTGCATTGCACATGATAAACTTAGATACACCAGTTGAGTAAGCTGTATCACACATTATAGGTTTAGATACACTGGTTAAGCAGACTGCATCGTGCATGATATGCTTAGATACACTCAACAGACTGTATCACACACAAAAGGCTTAGTTATAGTGGCTCAGCAGATTGTACTACACATGATAGGCTTAGATACACTGGTTGAGTAGCCTGTATCACACATGACAGGCAAAGGCCCAGTTCACACTGAGGTTTTTTTACGCAAATTTTGACACGGAAACCGCGACAAGAAAGTGCAGGCAGGTCAAGAACTGCCTCAAAATTCCTGAAGGAATTCTGATAGTTAGAAATAACAAGGGAGAAAATATAGACTCCTGGTTGGGGCCCTCCCCTGTCCATGGTGGTAGCCTGGTGGCCTATATTGAGAACGGCAACTCCAGTACCGTAAAATAAATATTTATTTCAGCCCCAAGTCAAAAGGGGTGAAAACTTGAGGAACGGCAACACGTTTCAACCCTTTGCCAGGGTCTTCATCAGGCATCAGGCATGAGGACCCTGGTACAGGGTTGAAATGCGTTTGCATACTGTGGATCTCTCAATCACAGGGATATACTGAACATTGAGTTTTGCTGACGATCCAAATAGGTGAGTGAACTGTAACAACTCGCTCACATACATCTGTCTTTCTATCGCTACGTATCCTAACGATATTTATCTTAGACGAGCGTCTGTCCTTTTTGTTTTCACATTTTTTTCCCCTCCCTACTTTTTTTCCGTTACACGTTGAAGGAATTTTGAGGCAGATTTTTTCTGCCTGCAAATAATCTCTGTGTGAACAGGGCCTTTTATATACACTGGCTCAGCAGACAGTATCACACACAATAGACTTAGATACACCAGCTCAGCATACAGTATCACACACAATAGGCTTAGATACGTTGGTTGAGTAGACAGTATCACACATAATAGGCTTAGGTAGAACTGATCAGCAGCACAGTATAACACATACGAGGCTTAGATACACCGGTTGAGTAGACTGTATCACGCACAATAGGCTTAGATACACCAGCACAGCATACACTATCACACACAATAGGCTTAGATACCTCAGCTCAGCATACAGTATCACACACAATAGGCTTAGATACATCAACTCAGCAGATGGTATCACACAATAGGCTTAGATACATCAGCTCAGCATACAGTATCACACACAATAGGCTTATATACACCAGCTCAGCAGACAATATCACACAATAGACTTAGATACATCACCTTAGCAGACGGTATCACACACAATAGGCTTAGATACATCAGCTCAGCAGACAATATCAGACAATAGGCTTAGATACATCAACTTAGCAGACTATATCACATAATCGGCTTAGATACATCAGATCAGCAGACTATCACACACAATAGGCTTAGATACATCATCTCAGCATACAGTATCACACACAATAGGCTTAGATACATCAACTCAGCAGATGGTATCACACAATAGGCTTAGATACATCAACTCAGCAGACGGTATCACACAATAGGCTTAGATACATCAGTTCAGCAGATAGTATCACACACAATAGGCTTAGATACACCAGCTCAGCAGCACACTAAGTTGACTTAAGTTTTGGAATGTGTTTCTCTAAATATGTAGCAGTAATTCATTCCGTCTGTTTTCCACGTCCCCCTGTGTTTCCATGTGGGGTGCAGAGCTCCTGACAACTACTATTATATTTTTACCTATTATTCTACGGACATACGGACAAGTATGAAAACAAGATGTTTGTCTGGAAATCTGCGGCATGCAGGTCTGTATGTGCGAGTGCTGTCCTATAATGTGTAGAGGAGGCGGCCGCGTTACCTCACAGGAGCGGAATGTTCCTGAAAATGCAAACAAGTCCAAATATTACTCCGTGTTACGTTCCACGGGGGCTTCCCAGGGGCCTAATGGATGTCACTTATTGCCCTTCAACTCGTTTTTTTATCCAAACTGATGGGTTTGTAATGGGGTACACAGCATCGCTCCTCGTAAAAAGTCACCCAACTTTCCCAGACTCCTAAATAGAGTCACTTACTATAATGCTTCCCCTGCTAGGGACCTTCCTCTATGGGCCAGAACCCAGAACTGCTCCCACTCTGTAAGATTTGAGTTGTCCATGTATGTCATTCATCTAAATGGCTGCCATGTAATACTAGATTTGCCCTGCAGTGGGTGCTGCAGGAGAAATGTCTGGTAGGCCGGGTCTTCCCCTTAGAAAAATTGGCTATTTGCTGGGTTTTCACGATTGGGCCCCGTGGTGATCTAATATATCTTCATGGTGGTTGTATAGTGGAAATTCTCAAGAGACATCAGACTCTGAACATTATGCTATTTGGTCACAGAAACTAAATTGATTGCTACTAAGTCTCTTGGAGATGAACAGTAATCTAGTGCCCCTTGTTTTATTATAAACTAGACATTGTGCCCCTCGCCCACGAAGTACTGGACACGATGCCACTAGGCCACCAGGAACTGGACATTATGCCACTGAACACAATGAAATGGATGCTTTGCTACTTGATCACGATGAACAGGGTGATGGACCAGTGGATGATCATAAACTTGATGCTAAATTAGTGAGCAATTAAAAAATGCTATGTCATAAGGAACTGGACAGTGTTCCCCTAGGCCACCAAGAAATAGACAGTATTTCACTGAACCAGCAGGAACTGGATACTATGCTTTTAGCCCACCAGTGACTGAACAGTATGGTGATGGGTTGAAAGGAACTACAGGTTCCTCTTGGCCACCAGGAACTAGATGTCATGACACTGAGTCACCAGGAACTAGATGTCACGACTTTAGGCCACCAGGAATGAAATGTCATGACTTTGGGCTACCAAGAACTAGATGTCATGATTATTGGCCACCAGAAACTATATGGGATGACTCTGGGCCACCAGGAACTAGATGTCATGACTTTGAGCCACCAGGTACTAGATTACATGACTCTGGGCCAACAGAAACTAGATGTCATGACTCTGGGCCACTAAGAACTAGATGTCATGACTTTGGGCCACCAGGAACTAGATGTCATGACTCTGCGCCACCAGAAACTTGATGTCAAGACTCTGGGCCACTAGGAACTAGATGTCATGACACTGGGTCACCGGGAACTAGATGTCATGACTCTGAGCCACCCAGAACTAGATGTTATGACTCTGGACCACCAGGAACTATATGACATGACTCTGGGCCACAAGGAACTATATGACATTACTCTGGGCCACAAGGAACTAGATGTCATGACACTGGGCCACAAGGAACTAGATGTCACGACTCTAAGCCACCAAGAACTAGATGTCATGGCTCTGGGCCACCAAGAACTAGATGTCATGACTCTGGGCCATCAGGAACTAGATGTCATAACTCTGAGCTACCAGGAACTTGATGTCAAGACTCTGGGTCACCGGGAACTAGAAGTCATGACTCTGGGTCACCGGGAACTAGATGTCATTACTCTGGCTGGGCCACCAGGAACTAGATGTCATAACTCTTGGCCACCAGGAACTAGATGACATGACCCTGGCTGGGCCACCAGGTACTAGATGTAATGACTCTTGGCCCCCAGTAACTAAATGTCACGACTCTTTGCCCCCAGTAACTAAATGTCACAACTCTGGGCCACCAGGAACTAGATGTCATGACTCTGGCTGGGCCACCAGGAACTAGATGTAATGACTCTTGGCCCCCAGTAACTAAATGTCACGACTCTGGGCCACCAGGAACTAGATGTCATGACTGTGGGCCACCAGGAACTAGATGTCATGACTCTGGCTGGGCCACCAGGAACTAGATGTAATGACTCTTGGCCCCCAGTAACTAAATGTCACGACTCTGGGCCACCAGGAACTAGATGTCATGACTCTGGCTGGGCCACCAGGAACTAGATGTAATGACTCTTGGCCCCCAGTAACTAAATGTCACGACTTTGGGCCACCAGGAACTAGATGTAATGACTCTTGGCCCCCAGTAACTAAATGTCACGACTCTGGGCCACCAGGAACTAGATGTCATGACTCTAGGCCACCAGGAACTAGATGTCATGACTCTGGGCCACCAGGAACTAGATGTCACGACTCTGGCTGGGCCACCAGGAACTAAATGTCACGACTCTGGGCTACCAGGAACTACATGTCATGACTCTGGGCCACCAGGAACTAGATTTCATTACTTTGGGCCACCTAGAATTTTAGAGTGATCACTCAAAACTATGTACATAGAGTCCAAGATATAATTCAGACAATAACGTTTTCAAGGGTATTGCCCCTATAAATACTTTGACCATTGTTAAATTATTATATTGTGTTGGATCTGCCTAAAGTGCTGAATTTTCGCTGACTTAGGCTGTTGTTCTTCTGATCAGTCTTCTTGTGGTATCTGTGGTTGTGAAATAGTAACAGCAGCAGAAAAACATCTTCATTTGCTTCCCGTTCGGACCTGTCATGAGTGTAATAAACAGCGGCTTGTACGCAGGTCTGATGCGCTCTAATATCTGGGGCAGCCACGAGACATGTGAATGTCTCCAACACTATGAAGAACTAGGAATAGTATATAACTTGGCACAGTAGTATATATTGGCACACAGAACAAAGTGCTATATATGATATTTTGCTGAAAAGCAGCAGAGCCCGTGCAGTCACACCCGCTACACCGCTGTAACTAATTCCACCCTGTCTGCCCCTGCCTTTTCTTAAAACAACCAACAAACTTCACATATGACACCAATCACCTGGACGTTATGTTAAAGGGATTTTGCGTTTTTTGTAAAAAAAACTTCTAATGTTCTTTGTGTTTTAATTCTTCATAATTTTCAATATCTCTGCATGCTGTATTGTATGTTCACAGTGACTCCACCAGCAGAATAGTGAGTGCAGCTCTGGAGTATAATACAGGATGTAACTCAGGATCAGTACAGGACAAGTAATGTAATGTATGTACACAGTGACTCCGCCAGCAGAATAGTGAGTGCAGCTCAGGAGTATAATATAGACCAGGGGTCTCAAACTCGGCCGGGTAAGTGGGCCGCATATAGAAAAAATGGGAAGTTGACGGGCCGCATTACTTTCAAATTTGATACAATACAAAATTATTGTTAATCAATTAGTTATTTGAACTACTATAACACTACATTACTATAATAATAATACTACATTACTATAATAATACCGCTAGGTTTAAAATTTGAGATATTTCTCCACGTGCTTATTTCAACAATCCAGCTTTCCAGTTTAAGTGTCGCCAAATGCAGATGCTGCCGCAGAGTCCTCTGTAGATGCTGCCGCAGAGTCCTCTGTAGATGCTGCCGCAGAGTCCTCTGTAGATGCTGCCGCAGAGTCCTCTGTAGATGCTGCCGCAGAGTCCTCTGTAGATGCTGCCGCAGAGTCCTCTGTAGATGCTGCCGCAGAGCCCTCTGTAGATGCCGCCGCAGAGTCCTCTGTAGATGCTGCCGCAGAGCGCTCCGTAGATGCTGCCGCAGTGTGCCTTCCGTAGATGCTGCCGCAGTGTGCCCTCCGTAGATGCTGCTGCAGAGTGCCCTCCGTAGATGCTGCCGCAGTGTGCCCTCCGTAGATGCTGCCCCAGTGTGCCCTCCGTAGATGCTGCCCCAGTGTGCCCTCCGTAGATGCTGCCCCAGTGTGCCCTCTGTAGATGCTGCCACAGTGTGCCCTCTGTAGATGCTGCCACAGTGTGCCCTCCGTAGATGCTGCCGCAATGTGCCCTCCGTTGATGCTGCCGCAGTGTGCCCTCCGTTGATGCTGCCGCAGTGCCCTCCGCAGATGCTGCCACAGTGCCGTCAGAGGCTTGCCCAGAGCTGGCGTCCCGGAGCAGAGCCGCTTCTGGCACTCTGCCTGGGATTCCAGCTCTGCTCCTGACATCACTGTCCATATATGGACAGAGATGTCAGGGGCAACCCCAGAGCTGGAGTCCCGGGCAGAGCGCTATTAGGCTCTTCCTGGGACTGCAGCTGGGCTCCTGACATCACTGCGACTCCTGCTCTGGGGAAGCCCCTGACATCATTGTCGATGTATGGACAGCAATGTCAGAGGCTTCCCCAGAGTCCCGGAGCAGAACCGATAATAGCGCTCTGCCCGGGACACCGCTCTGGGGAAGACCCTGACACACTGTCCATATATGGGCAGCGATGTCAGGGAATTCCGCAGCGTCCCGGAGCAGAGCCGATACTAGCGCTCTGCCCGGGACTCCGCTCTGGGGAAGACCCTGACACACTGTCCTTATATGGACAGAAAAAATGGGACATAGATATCATCAAAACCACAAAAAAGGCCATACTTACTAGGTAGGTGGGTGGGTGAAAACCCGTTCCCATCAGGACGGAGACGGGTCAAAGAATGCTGCAGAAGGAGTGTGCATTAAATAGTGATAGCCCCTCCCACTAGTCTTGAGGGGAGTGGCGAACTAAGTGCTCAAAGGTGTGCGATAAATGAGTGTCAGTGTAGTGCTAGGGTGTGAATGGATGGTAAAAAATAAATATGTATGTATGAAAGTGTCAGAACTGTGTAATAATGTAATAAAAATAAATAAATAAATAAATGTGATGAATAGGGGTCAGTGCTGTGAATAGTACATGGGGTGTCAGTACTATGTGTAATACGTGGAGGGATAATGTGCTGGTCGTCAGGCATGGCGTATCTTGCCGAATAACAGCCTATTTGTAACGTCGCTAGTGTTAGCTAAAGCGGGCTGCTCTGCATTCCAAACCAAACGCCAGCACATCATGCCCTCCCAGCATTATATGGGCAGCAATGTCAGGGAATTCCACAGAGTCCCGGAGCAGAGCCTGTACTAGCGCTCTGCCTGGGACTCCGGCTCTGGGGAAGCCCCAGACATCGCTGTTCATATGTGGTCAGCGATGTCAGGGAATTCCACAGAGTCCCGGAGCAGAGCCGATACTAGCGCTCTGCCCGGGACTCTGCTCTGGGGAAGACCCTGACACACTGTCCATATATGGGCAGCTATGTCAGGGAATTCCGCAGCATCCCGGAGCAGAGCCGATACTAGCGCTCTGCCCGGGACTCCGCTCTGGGGAAGACCCTGACACACTGTCCATATATGGGCAGCTATGTCAGGGAATTCCGCAGCGTCCCGGAGCAGAGCCGATACTAGCGCTCTGCCCGGGACTCCGCTCTGGCGAAGACCCTGACACACTGTCCATATATGGGCAGCAATGTCAGGGAATTCCACAGAGTCCCGGAGCAGAGCCTGTACTAGCGCTCTGCCCGGGACTCCGGCTCTGGGGAAGCCCCAGACATCGCTGTTCATATGTGGACAACGATGTCAGGGAATTCCAGAGTCTCGGAGCAGAGCCGATACTAGCGGCTCTGTATCCCGCGGGCCGCAGATGACAGCCCCAGGGGCCGCATGCGGCCCGCGGGCCGCGTGCTTGAGACCCCTGATATAGACTATAACTCAGGATCAGTACAGGATAAGTAATGTAATGTTTGTACAGAGTGACTCCACCAGCAGAATAGTGAGTGCAGCTCTGGAGTATAATACAGGATGTAACTCAGGAGGATCAGTACAGGATAAATAATGTAATGTATGTACAGTGACTCCACCAGCAGAATAGTGAGTGCAGCTCTGGAGTATAATACAGGATGTAACTCAGGAACAGTACAGGATAAGTAATGGAATGTATGTACACAGTGACTCCGCCAGCAGAATAGTGAGTGCAGCTCTGGAGTATAATACAGGATGTAACTCAGGATCAGTACAGGATAAGTAATGGAATGTATGTACACAGTGACTCCACCAGCAGAATAGTGAGTGCAGCTCTGGAGTGTAATACAGGATGTAACTCAGGATCAGTACAGGATGAGTAATGTACACAGTAACGGTAAATCATATCTATCTATCTATCTATCTATCTATCTATCTATCTATCTATCTATCTATCTATCTATCTATCTATCTATCTATCTATCTATCTATCTATCTATCTATCTATCTATATATATATATATATATATATATATATATATATACATACACTACCGTCCAAATTTTGGGGTCACCCAGACAATTTTGTGTTTTCCATGAAAACTCACACTTATATTTATCAAATGAGTTGCAAAATGACTAGAAAATATAGTCAATACATTGACAAGGTTAGAAATAATGATTTTTATTTGAAATAATAATTTTCTCCTTCAAACTTTGCTTTCGTCTTGGAATGCTCCATTTGCAGCAATTACAGCATTGCAGACATTTGGCATTCTAGCTCTTAATTTGCTGAGGAAATCGGGAGAAATTTCACCCCATGCTTGCAGAAGCCCCTCCCACAAGTTGGATTGGCTTGATGGGCACTTCTTGCGTACTATACGGTCAAGCTGCTCCCACAACAGCTCTATGAGGTTGAGATCTGGTGACTGCGCTGGCCACTCCATTACAGATAGAATACCAGCTGCCGGCTTCTTCCCTAAATAGTTCTTGCATCATTTGGAGGTGTGCTTTGGGTCATTGTCCTGTTGTAGGATGAAATTGGCTCCAATCAAGCGCTGTCCACAGGGTATGGCATGGCATTGCAAAATGGAGTGATAGCCTTCCTTATTCAAAATCCCTTTTACCTTGTACAAATCTCCCACTTTACCAGCCCGAAAGCAACCCCAGACCATCACATGACCTCCACCATGCTTGACAGATGGCGTCAGGCACTCTTCCAGCATCTTTTCAGTTGTTCTGCATCTCACAAATGTTCTTCTGTGTAATCCAAATACCTCAAACTTCGATTCGTCTGTCCATAACACTCTTTTCCAATCTTCCTCTGTCCAATGTCTGTGTGATTTTGCCCATATTAATCTTTTCCTTTTATTAGCCAGTCTCAGATATTGCTTTTTCTTTGCCACTCTGCCCTGAAGGCCAGCATCCCGGAGTCGCCTCTTCACTGTAGACGTTGACACTGGCGTTTTGCGGGTACTATTTAATGAAGCTGCCAGTTGAGGACCTGTGAGGCGTCTATTTCTCAAACTAGAGACTCTAATGTACTTGTCTTGTTGCTCAGTTGTGCAGCGGGGCCTCCCACTTCTCTTTCTACTCTGGTTAGAGCCTGTTTGTGCTGTCCTCTGAAGGGAGTAGTACACACCGTTGTAGGAAATCTTCAGTTTCTCGGAAATTTCTCGCATGGAATAGCCTTCATTTCTAAGAACAAGAATAGACTGTCGAGTTTCACATGAAAGCTCTCTTTTTCTAGCCATTTTGAGAGTTTAATCGAACCCACAAATGTAACGCTCCAGATTCTCAACTAGCTCAAAGGAAGGTCAGTTTTATAGCTCCTCTAAACAGCAAAACTGTTTACAGCGGTGCTAACATAATTGCACAAGGGTTTTCAAGGGTTTTCTAATCATCTATTAGCCTTCTAACACAGTTAGCAAACACAATGTACCATTAGAACACTGGAGTGATGGTTGCTGGAAATGGGCCTCTATACACCTATGTAGATATTGCATTAAAAACCAGACGTTTGCAGCTAGAATAGTCATTTATCACATTAACAATGTATAGAGTGTATTTCTGATTAATTTAATGTTATCTTCATTGAAAAAAAATGTGCTTTTCTTTCAAAAATAAGGAAATTTATAAGTGACCCTAAACTTTTGAACGGTAGTGTGTATATATATATATATATATATATATATATATATATATATATATATATATATACAGTGAAGGAAATAAGTATTTGATCCCTTGCTGATTTTGTAAGTTTGCCCACTGTCAAAGACATGGACAGTCTAGAATTTTTAGGCTAGGTTAATTTTACCAGTGAGAGATAGATTATATGAAAAAAAAAAAGAAAATCACATAGTCAAAATTATATTATTATATATATTTATTTGCATTGTGCACAGAGAAATAAGTATGTGACCCCCGACCAACCATTAAGAGTTCAGCCTCCTCCAGACCAGTTACACGCTCCAAATCAACTTGGTGCCTGCATTATAGACAGCTCTTACATGGTCACCTGTATAAAAGACTCCTGTCCACAGACTCAATGAATCAGTCTGACTCTAACCTCTACAACATGGGCAAGACCAAAGAGCTTTCTAAGGATGTCAGGGACAAGATCATAGACCTGCACAAGGCTGGAATGGGCTACAAAACCATAAGTAAGACGCTGGGTGAGAAGGAGACAACTGTTGGTGCAATAGTAAGAAAATGGAAGACATACAAAATGACTGTCAATCGACATTGATCTGGGGCTCCATGCAAAATCTCACCTCGTGGGGTATCCTTGATCCGATTCCTGAGGAAGGTGAGAGCTCAGCCGAAAACTACACGGGGGGAACTTGTTAATGATCTCAAGGCAGCTGGGACCACAGTCACCAAGAAAACCATTGGTAACACATTACGCCGTAATGGATTAAAATCCTGCAGTGCCCGCAAGGTCCCCCTGCTCAAGAAGGCACATGTACAGGCCCGTCTGAAGTTTGCAAATGAACATCTGGATGATTCTGAGGGTGATTGGGAGAAGGTGCTGTGGTCAGATGAGACTAAAATTGAGCTCTTTGGCATTAACTCAACTCGCCGTGTTTGGAGGAAGAGAAATGCTGCCTATGACCCAAAGAACACCGTCCCCACTGTCAAGCATGGAGGTGGAAACATTATGTTTTGGGGGTGTTTCTCTGCTAAGGGCACAGGACTACTTCACCGCATCAATGGGAGAATGGATAGAGCCATGTACCGTCAAATCCTGAGTGACAACCTCCTTCCCTCCACCAGGACATTAAAAATGGCTCGTGGCTGGGTCTTCCAGCACGACAATGACCCGAAACATACAGCCAAGGCAACAAAGGAGTGGCTCAAAAAGAAGCACATTAAGGTCATGGAGTGGCCTAGCCAGTCTCCAGACCTTAATCCCATCGAAAACTTATGGATGGAGCTGAAGATCCGAGTTGCCAAGCGTCAGCCTCGAAATCTTAATGATTTACAGATGATCTGCAAAGAGGAGTGGGCCAAAATTCCATCTAACATGTGTGCAAACCTCATCATCAACTACAAAAAACGTCTGACTGCTGTGCTTGCCAACAAGGGTTTTGCCACCAAGTATTAAGTCTTGTTTGCCAAAGGGATCAAATACTTATTTCTCTGTGCAAAATGCAAATAAATATATACAATTTTGACAATGTGATTTTCTGTTTTTTTTAAAAATATAATCTATCTCTCACGGGTAAAATTAACCTACCCTAAAAATTCTAGACTGTTCATGTCTTTGACAGTGGGCAAACTTACAAAATCAGCAAGGGATCAAATACTTATTTCCTTCACTGTGTATATATATATATAGGCTGTTAAATCGTGTCCATAAAAATTAACCAATGGATGTACACAGTAACGGTAAATCATATCTATCTATCTATCTATCTATCTATCTATCTATCTATCTATCTATCTATCTATCTATCGAACAAAAATTAGGCAGCACTCCTTATGTAAAGGTGAAAAAAAGAGGGTACTTTTATTGTCCCATAAACAACTTTTCAGCTCCTTCCCCAGCTCCTTCCCCAGCTCCTTCCCCTGGAGCCTTTCTCGGCTTGAGAAAGGCTCCAGGGGAAGGAGCTGAAACGTTGCTTATGGGACATTAAAAGTACCCTCTTTTTTTCACCTTTACATACGGAGTGCTGCCTAATTTTTGTTCTATACCCAATTGAGATTTTGGTCTAGTCTCTTGGGCCTGCACCCACACTATACCGTTGCTGCTGGATCCATTTGTCTATCTATCTATCTATCTATCTATCTATCTATCTATCTATCTATCTATCTATCTATCTATCTATCTATCTATCTATCTATCTATCTATCTATCTATCTATCTATACAGTATATCTATATATATATATATATATATATATATATATATATATTTATATATATATATATATTTATATATATATATATATAGGCTGTTAAATCGTGTCCATAAAAATGACTCAATGGATTAGTGCCCCTAGAAGAATTGATAGCTGGTAGTAATATAGAACTTTTACTTTCTCTTCATGTGGGATTTCCCAGCGGTGTCATGGTTAATTCTCCGGATCCCATAGATACGTTTCCTTTCTGCTGTATGTTGATCCAGTTCCAATAGAGAGAAAAAGTGACTATAATTGGAACGTAATCTTAGCTCAAAACCTCTGATCACTCTGGGGCTGGATTAGGGTTCATGCACACAGTAGTATTACGGCTCTGTTTTGTATGGAGCCATACGTGGGCTGCCATAGAGATACATGCGGACTATACTGTACCTCTGTATGTCTCCGATATCATATGGGGGCATTGGAGATTTTTCTGTGAGATACTGTATGAATCCGCAAGGAAAACAATTGTGGCATGTTCCATCAGGACTCCGTATGTACGGAGTTATGAAGAAGCATTGCTTCTAGGGAAAAATATCTCCATCCATACAACACCGTAGGAAGCCTTTACAGCAGCTCACGGAGGCTGTGCAGCTCCATACTATGGAGTCGTACAGCCTTCGAGCCCTGTCATACATGCTCCTTGCACTCGAAACCTGATGATCATCAAATCCATTAATCCATAAATCAATCGGGTATGATAGGTGCCAGACTATCAGACGCTCTGGATTATCAGACAGTCATAAAGATGATATAAAAGTCACTTTTAAAAGTAGGGAACTTTCACCAATCCAGACCAATATAAAACGTTAGCACAAAATCTGCTGATATTAGTGTTTTTTTTAAAAATCCTTTTCATAAAGGTCTGCAGAAGCTAAAGTATGTGTTACGACGTTCTGCAGCAGCTAAGGTGTGTATTATGAGGTTCTGCAGCAGCTGGGATAAGGAGCTGTATAATACACATTGCAGCTGCTGAAGAACCTCTTTTAAAACGAGAAGGAGCACAACATGTCAGTCAATTAGAGTTTGCAACAGGTGAAGGAATTCCCAGCAAAATGATGTGTGCTAGACTGCTCCTACCGTTTCGGGTATGCAACTCCTATGCAGACCTATGTGTCTCCAAGGTTACAGACTACGAACCGACCCTGTGTAGTCTGATCCTGCAGTTATACTCCCTACTTCATGCTAACATACATTCAGTTTGGATTTGTCTTCATGGGATACGCACCAGGAGAAGTACAATTTTTACTATACCATCACCTGGCAATTCCAATAGTCTGGCACTTCAATCAGAAAAGAATCTGATAATCCAGAATCACATAAGGCTAGAATCAGATATTAAAATATTTGTTTACATTTTTTAATGTCCAAGAATCTGTCATGTCTGATAATCCAAAACCTGTCTGTTGATGTCGGATTAAAGGAATTTCTCTGTATAATATTTCATATGTTCTAAAATGTTATCATCTTTATTTTACGCTCATAAAGCCCTACACTGTAAGAGTGACTCCTACTGGTGATATGCGGTAATACAGCTTTTTGTAATACTATTTTAATCAATTTATATTATTATATAATGAATGGAAATATAGAGGTTTTATTTTTAAAGTGTAACTCAACTTCTAAAAAACTTTTGACATGTCATAGTGAGATGTCTGAAGTTTTGATCAGTGGGGGTCCGAGCACTGAGACCCCCACCGATCCCTAAAATGAAGCAGCAGAAGTGCTCCGGTGAGTGCTCTGCCGATTCGCTGTTGATCATCTTTCCCCGGAAAGCCGAGCGAGCGCTGTACGGACTCATAGGCTTTCTATTGAACCTGTGCACCCTCCGAGGAAAGCCAATCAGAAACTAAGCGACACAGCGCTTCACCTGAGCGCTTCTGCCGATTCGTTTTAGTGATAGATGGGGGTCTCAGTGCTCAGTACCCCACCGATCAAAACTTCTTGGTTACTCTTTCAATCAGAACTTGTTGGCACGGGTGTCAGGTGACAGGGCTGCATCCACTCTTTGTTTAGATATATATATATATATAATATTAATTTTTTATCTGAATGTTTATACCTAAATACTGCCATATACTGCTGAATAATAGTTCCATACAATGTGTACACAATGCAGCCATTCACTGCTCAAATAATACAGCCGTACAATGCCAAATAATAGTTCCATACATTGCCTACACAATACAGTCATTAATTTCTCAAATAATACCTCCATTCAGTATACAAATAATACTACCAAATAATGCCAACATAACACTGCCATATATTTTCACACAATACTGCCATGCAATACCCAAAGAAGACTTGCATTCAATGTCCAAATAATACCGCCATACAATGCCAAAATAATACTCTCATACAGTGTTGACATAATACTGCATATACAGCTTACATAATACCGCCATACAATGCCAAATAATAGTTTTATACATTGCTTACACAATACAGCCATTCACTGCTCATAAAATACAGCCGTACAATGCCTAAATATAGTATATAAATAATACTACCAAATAGTGCCAACATAACACTGCCATATATTGCCAAATAATATTTCTATACAATGCCTACACAATAAAGTCATTCATTTCTCTTCAAATAATACCTCTATATAGTATACAACTAATGCTACCACATAGTGCCAACATAAAACTGCCATATATTGCCAAATAATAGTTCTACACAATACAGCCATTCACTGCTCAATTAATACAGCAGTGCAATGCCTAACTAATACCATATAGTGCCAACATAACACTGCCATATATTCTCACACAATACTGCCATGCAATACTCTAATAAAACTTGCATTCAGTGTCCAAATAATACCGCCATACAATGCCTGAATAATACTCCCACATAATACTGCATATGCAGCCTTCATAATACCGCCATACAATTCCTAAATAAAACTCCCATAAGGTGCCCACATAATACTGCATATACAGCCTACATAATACCGCCATACAATTCCTAAATAATACTCCCATACGGTGCACACATAATACTGCATATACAGCCTACATAATACCGCCATACAATTCCTAAATAATACTCCCATACGGTGCACACATAATACTGCATATACAGCCTACATAATACCGCCATACAATTCCTAAATAATACTCCCATACGGTGCACACATAATACTGCATATACAGCCTACATAATACCGCCATACAATTCCTAAATAATACTCCCATACGGTGCACACATAATACTGCATATGCAGCCTTCATAATACCGCCATACAATTCCTAATACTCCCATACGGTGTGCATATATTACTGCATTTATAATGCCGCCATACAATATAATGCCGCCGTACAATCGTATATAATACTCCAATACAGTGTCCACATAATACTGCATATACAGCTTACATAATACCGCCATAGAATCCGTAAATAATACTCCAATACAGTGTCCACATAATACTCCATATACAGCTTACATAATACCGCCATATAATTAGTAAATAATACTCCAATACAGTGTCCACATAATACTGCATATACAGCCTACATAATACCGCCATATAATACCAAATAATACTCCCATACAATGTCCATATAATACTGCATACACAGCCTACATAATACCGCCATATAGTGCCAAAATAACACTCATATACATGTGGAGAGGATTTTTTTCCGCTCCACTCCCAGGTTGCTCTTGGAGGTCCTGTTCTCCACAAGTGCCCAGTTTTCCAGCTCCTGAATATAGCAGCCGGGGATGGATCACTGCATAACAAAATGTTTCCCATTTAGGATTTTGGGAAAGGGGTGACAGATTTTGTGTTTTTAGTTTTTTGCGTGTTTGTATTGCTCGCAGCGACATGTGTATGTGCAGAGAAGAGAGCCTGGCTTAACTAATAGATAGCTAAAATCTCTTCATGCCTCCGGTCTGGGATCTCTTCCAGCGATCTCACATGTCCAAAAAACTGAGCTCAGCGTTTCCGCCTGTGTGCAGAGATAAGTGGGAACATCCATTAAAAGGGGTTTTCCAACTAAGGACATTTATTAACTATCCATAAGATAGGTGATAATGGTCTGATCGCTGGGACCCCCAACGATCATTTAAACGGGAGTCCCGATCCTTTCCTTCCTCCTCACTGGATGACCGTGGTGAGTAGGGGCTTGAATGGAGCTGCGGTCTATGGAAACAAATAAGAACACACAGCAATGAATGCTTCCCCTACTTGCTGAGACACTTTCATAGCGGATACCTGCACTGGACTCTAGGGGGAGCTCACTGCCTACAAATTTAGATAGCTCCCATTGAGTTCAATACCAGCAATACAAATCCATATGCAGTGAGCTCCCCCTAGTGGTGGATGCATGCAGCCAGAATGATCAAGTCTGTAAAACAGAGTTCCCCTTTACGGATATGTTGTAAAAGGTTTCAGTACAGAATTTTGGACCTTGAATTAGTGGACATGAAGGTGCAGTACTTTATATATTATACGGCAATATATTGTCTCCCCTGCTGAGAAATGCACTGCCATGAGGAGTGGGGGAGGGGAGGTGACAACTACTTCGGGAACACTTCTGCCTTAGGGGAGTAGTAGTCACTTTTCAACCTTATTCAGCAGTGTAATGTTTAATAGCTTTACTCTACCAGCACAAAACGCGTTAATACTGCCCCCTATGGACAACAATATGGTGATGTCTCACTTCCTAGACAACAGAAAACGGGCTGACAAAGTATACACACGGATGTTTGTGGGTAATCGGGTGTAACACAACCCCCTCCCCCCTCGCAGTCATGTACAGGTTAACATAACCACTTCCCCGTTTCGTATTTAGTATCCAGGAAAGAAGAAGAACAATTTGTCTCTTGACTTTGAGTGACGGGAGGTGATGAGACCCCATAACCCTGCGAGGCCAACTATAAATTCACGTTCTACCTGCAATGTCCGGGGGTCTCTTCATATAAGATATGACCAAAGGCGTAATATGAAGTTCCTGGCCCCCCCCCCCCCATGTGCCATTTATAATACTGGTGGAGCAGAGGGGTCTTTTAGTGTAACTGCTACCTCTGCACTCCTTATGGCAACGCACCAGGATAAGACCTCCCAAAATCACAGCAGAGGGGGCAATTCTGTACAGACGGGAGTCCGAGGAGGAGCGGTCAGTCCTAGAGTTCTGCTGGACAAATAACCTTCCAGCACTTCATTATGTGGCACTGTAGCTGTCACTATTATAGGAGCACTGTGGCTGTCACTATTATAGGGGCACTGTGACTGTCACTATTATAGGAGCACTGTGACTGTCACTATTATAGGAGCACTGTGACTGTCACTATTATAGGGGCACTGTGGCTGTCACTATTATAGGGGCACTGTGGCTGTCACTATTATAGGGGCACTGTGGCTGTCACTATTATAGGAGCACTGTGACTGTCACTATTATAGGGGCACTGTGGCTGTCACTATTATAGGGGCACTGTGGCTGTCACTATTATAGGGGCACTGTGGCTGTCACTATTATAGGAGCACTGTGACTGTCACTATTATAGGAGCACTGTGGCTGTCACTATTATAGGAGCACTGTGACTGTCACTATTATAGGGGCACTGTGGCTGTCACTATTATAGGGGCACTGTGGCTGTCACTATTATAGGGGCACTGTGGCTGTCACTATTATAGGAGCACTGTGGCTGTCACTATTATAGGGGCACTGTGGCTGTGACTATTATAGGGGCACTGTGACTGTCACTATTATAGGGGAACTGTGGCTGTCACTATTATAGGAGCACTGTGGCTGTCACTATTATAGGAGCACTGTGGCTGTCACTATTATAGGAGTACTGTGGCTGTCACTATTATAGGAGCACTGTGGCTGTCACTATTATAGGGGCACTGTGACTGTCACTATTATAGGAGCACTGTGACTGTCACTATTATAGGAGCACTGTGACTGTCACTATTATAGGAGCACTGTGGCTGTCACTATTATATGGGCACTGTGACTGTCACTATTATAGGAGCACTGTGGCTGTCACTATTATATGGGCACTGTGGCTGTCACTATTATAGGAGCACTGTGGCTGTCACTATTATAGGAGCACTGTGGCTGTCACTATTATAGGGGCACTGTGGCTGTCACTATTATAGGGGCACTGTGACTGTCACTATTATAGGGGCACTGTGGCTGTCACTATTATAGGAGCACTGTGGCTGTCACTGTTATAGGAGCACTGTGGCTGTCACTATTATAGGGGCACTGTGACTGTCACTATTATAGGAGCACTGTGGCTGTCACTATTATATGGCCACTGTGACTGTCACTATTATAGGAGCACTGTGGCTGTCACTATTATATGGGCACTGTGGCTGTCACTATTATAGGAGCACTGTGGCTGTCACTATTATAGGAGCACTGTGGCTGTCACTATTATAGGGGCACTGTGGCTGTCACTATTATAGGAGCACTGTGGCTGTCACTATTATAGGAGCACTGTGGCTGTCACTATTATAGGAGCACTGTGGCTGTCACTATTATAGGAGCACTGTGGCTGTCACTATTATAGGAGCACTGTGGCTGTCACTATTATAGGGGCACTGTGAC
Organism: Rhinoderma darwinii; assembly: GCF_050947455.1. NCBI lineage: Eukaryota > Metazoa > Chordata > Amphibia > Anura > Rhinodermatidae > Rhinoderma > Rhinoderma darwinii. Next base: position 8,882,273 of record NC_134698.1, on the reverse strand, counting down.
TGTCACTATTATAGGAGCACTGTGGCTGTCACTATTATAGGGGCACTGTGGCTGTCACTATTATAGGGGCACTGTGACTGTCACTATTATACGGGCACTGTGACTGTCACTATTATAGGAGCACTGTGACTGTCACTATTATAGGAGCACTGTGGCTGTCACTATTATATGGGCACTGTGGCTGTCACTATTATAGGAGCACTGTGGCTGTCACTATTATAGGAGCACTGTGGCTGTCACTATTATAGGGGCACTGTGGCTGTCACTATTATAGGAGCACTGTGGCTGTCACTATTATAGGAGCACTGTGGCTGTCACTATTATAGGAGCACTGTGGCTGTCACTATTATAGGAGCACTGTGGCTGTCACTATTATAGGAGCACTGTGGCTGTCACTATTATAGGGGCACTGTGACTGTCACTATTATAGGAGCACTGTGGCTGTCACTATTATAGGGGCACTGTGGCTGTCACTATTATAGGGGCACTGTGACTGTCACTATTATACGGGCACTGTGACTGTCACTATTATAGGAGCACTGTGACTGTCACTATTATAGGAGCACTGTGACTGTCACTATTATAGGAGCACTGTGACTGTCACTATTATAGGGGCACTGTGGCTGTCACTATTATAGGAGCACTGTGGCTGTCACTATTATAGGGGCACTGTGGCTGTCACTATTATAGGAGCACTGTGGCTGTCACTATTATAGGGGCACTGTGACTGTCACTATTATAGGGGCACTGTGACTGTCACTATTATAGGAGCACTGTGACTGTCACTATTATAGGGGCACTGTGGCTGTCACTATTATAGGAGCACTGTGACTGTCACTATTATAGGAGCACTGTGGCTGTCACTATTATAGGAGCACTGTGGCTGTCACTATTATAGGAGCACTGTGACTGTCACTATTATAGGGGCACTGTGACTGTCACTATTATAGGGGCACTGTGGCTGTCACTATTATAGGAGCACTGTGACTGTCACTATTATAGGAGCACTGTGGCTGTCACTATTATAGGAGCACTGTGACTGTCACTATTATAGGAGCACTGTGGCTGTCACTATTATAGGAGCACTGTGGCTGTCACTATTATAGGGGCACTGTGACTGTCACTATTATAGGGGCACTGTGACTGTCACTATTATAGGGGCACTGTGACTGTCAGTATTATAGGATCACTGTGGCTATCACTATTATAGGGGCACTGTGGCTGTCACTATTATAGGAGCATTGTGGCTGTCACTATTATAGTGGTACGGTGTCTGTCAGTATTATAGGGGCACTGTGGCTGTCACTATTATAGGAGCATTGTGACTGTCACTATTATAGGAGCACTGTGGCTGTCACTATTATAGGAGCACTGTGACTGTCACTATTATAGGGGCACTGTGGCTGTCACTATTATAGGGGTACGGTGTCTGTCAGTATTATAGGGGCACTGTGGCTGTCACTATTATAGGAGCACTGTGGCTGTCACTATTATAGGAGCACTGTGGCTGTCACTATTATAGGAGCACTGTGGCTGTCACTATTATAGGGGCACTGTGACTGTCACTATTATAGGAGCACTGTGGCTGTCACTATTATAGGAGCACTGTGGCTGTCACTATTATAGGAGCATTGTGGCTGTCACTATTATAGGAGCACTGTGGCTGTCACTATTATAGGAGCATTGTGGCTGTCACTATTATAGGAGCACTGTGACTGTGACTATTAGATGGGCACTGTGGCTGTCACTATTATAGGAGCACTGTGGCTGTCACTATTATAGGAGCATTGTGACTGTCACTATTATAGGAGCACTGTGGCTGTCACTATTATAGGAGCACTGTGGCTGTCACTATTATAGGGGCCCTGTGACTGTCACTGATATAGGAGCACTGTGGCTGTCACTATTATAGGAGCACTGTGGCTGTCACTATTATAGGAGCACTGTGGCTGTCACTATTATAGGGGCACTGTGACTGTCACTATTATAGGGGCACTGTGGCTGTCACTATTATAGGGGCACTGTGGCTGTCACTATTATAGGGGAACTGTGGCTGTAACTATTATAGGAGCACTGTGGCTGTCACTATTATAGGGGCACTGTGGCTGTCACTATTATAGGGGCACTGTGGCTGTCACTATTATAGGGGCATTGTGACTGTCACTATTATAGGAGCACTGTGGCTGTCACTATTATAGGAGCACTGTGGCTGTCACTATTATAGGAGCACTGTGGCTGTCACTATTATAGGAGCACTGTGGCTGTCACTATTATAGGGGCACTGTGGCTGTCACTATTATAGGAGCACTGTGACTGTCACTATTATAGGAGCACTGTGGCTGTCACTATTATAGGAGCACTGTGGCTGTCACTATTATAGGAGCACTGTGACTGTCACTATTATAGGAGCACTGTGGCTGTCACTATTATAGGGGCCCTGTGACTGTCACTATTATAGGGGCACTGTGGCTGTCACTATTATAGGAGCACTGTGACTGTCACTATTATAGGAGCACTGTGGCTGTCACTATTATAGGAGCACTGTGACTGTCACTATTATAGGGGCACTGTGGCTGTCACTATTATAGGGGCACTGTGGCTGTCACTATTATAGGGGCATTGTGACTGTCACTATTATAGGAGCACTGTGGCTGTCACTATTATAGGGGCCCTGTGACTGTCACTATTATAGGGGCACTGTGACTGTCACTATTATAGGAGCACTGTGGCTGTCACTATTATAGGAGCACTGTGGCTGTCACTATTATAGGGGCACTGTGACTGTCACTATTATAGGAGCACTGTGGCTGTCACTATTATAGGGGCACTGTGGCTGTCACTATTATAGGGGCACTGTGGCTGTCACTATTATAGGGGCACTGTGGCTGTCACTATTATAGGGGCATTGTGACTGTCACTATTATAGGAGCACTGTGGCTGTCACTATTATAGGGGCCCTGTGACTGTCACTATTATAGGGGCACTGTGACTGTCACTATTATAGGAGCACTGTGGCTGTCACTATTATAGGAGCACTGTGGCTGTCACTATTATAGGGGCACTGTGACTGTCACTATTATAGGAGCACTGTGGCTGTCACTATTATAGGGGCACTGTGGCTGTCACTATTATAGGAGCACTGTGACTGTCACTATTATAGGAGCACTGTGGCTGTCACTATTATAGGGGCCCTGTGACTGTCACTATTATAGGGGCACTGTGGCTGTCACTATTATAGGAGCACTGTGGCTGTCACTATTATAGGGGCCCTGTGACTGTCACTATTATAGGGGCACTGTGACTGTCACTATTATAGGAGCACTGTGGCTGTCACTATTATAGGAGCACTGTGGCTGTCACTATTATAGGAGCACTGTGGCTGTCACTATTATAGGGGCCCTGTGACTGTCACTATTATAGGGGCACTGTGACTGTCACTATTATAGGAGCACTGTGGCTGTCACTATTATAGGAGCACTGTGGCTGTCACTATTATAGGGGCACTGTGACTGTCACTATTATAGGGGCCCTGTGACTGTCACTATTATAGGGGCACTGTGACTGTCACTATTATAGGAGCACTGTGGCTGTCACTATTATAGGGGCACTGTGGCTGTCACTATTATAGGGGCACTGTGACTGTCACTATTATAGGGGCACTGTGGCTGTCACTATTATAGGAGCACTGTGGCTGTCACTGTTATAGGAGCACTGTGGCTGTCACTATTATAGGGGCACTGTGACTGTCACTATTATAGGAGCACTGTGGCTGTCACTATTATATGGCCACTGTGACTGTCACTATTATAGGAGCACTGTGGCTGTCACTATTATATGGGCACTGTGGCTGTCACTATTATAGGAGCACTGTGGCTGTCACTATTATAGGAGCACTGTGGCTGTCACTATTATAGGGGCACTGTGGCTGTCACTATTATAGGAGCACTGTGGCTGTCACTATTATAGGAGCACTGTGGCTGTCACTATTATAGGAGCACTGTGGCTGTCACTATTATAGGAGCACTGTGGCTGTCACTATTATAGGAGCACTGTGGCTGTCACTATTATAGGGGCACTGTGACTGTCACTATTATAGGAGCACTGTGGCTGTCACTATTATAGGGGCACTGTGGCTGTCACTATTATAGGGGCACTGTGACTGTCACTATTATACGGGCACTGTGACTGTCACTATTATAGGAGCACTGTGACTGTCACTATTATAGGGGCACTGTGACTGTCACTATTATAGGAGCACTGTGACTGTCACTATTATAGGGGCACTGTGACTGTCACTATTATAGGAGCACTGTGGCTGTCACTATTATATGGGCACTGTGGCTGTCACTATTATAGGAGCACTGTGGCTGTCACTATTATAGGAGCACTGTGGCTGTCACTATTATAGGGGCACTGTGGCTGTCACTATTATAGGAGCACTGTGGCTGTCACTATTATAGGAGCACTGTGGCTGTCACTATTATAGGAGCACTGTGGCTGTCACTATTATAGGAGCACTGTGGCTGTCACTATTATAGGAGCACTGTGGCTGTCACTATTATAGGGGCACTGTGACTGTCACTATTATAGGAGCACTGTGGCTGTCACTATTATAGGGGCACTGTGGCTGTCACTATTATAGGGGCACTGTGACTGTCACTATTATACGGGCACTGTGACTGTCACTATTATAGGAGCACTGTGACTGTCACTATTATAGGGGCACTGTGACTGTCACTATTATAGGAGCACTGTGACTGTCACTATTATAGGGGCACTGTGGCTGTCACTATTATAGGAGCACTGTGGCTGTCACTATTATAGGGGCACTGTGGCTGTCACTATTATAGGAGCACTGTGGCTGTCACTATTATAGGGGCACTGTGACTGTCACTATTATAGGGGCACTGTGACTGTCACTATTATAGGAGCACTGTGACTGTCACTATTATAGGGGCACTGTGGCTGTCACTATTATAGGAGCACTGTGACTGTCACTATTATAGGAGCACTGTGGCTGTCACTATTATAGGAGCACTGTGGCTGTCACTATTATAGGAGCACTGTGACTGTCACTATTATAGGGGCACTGTGACTGTCACTATTATAGGGGCACTGTGGCTGTCACTATTATAGGAGCACTGTGACTGTCACTATTATAGGAGCACTGTGGCTGTCACTATTATAGGAGCACTGTGACTGTCACTATTATAGGAGCACTGTGGCTGTCACTATTATAGGAGCACTGTGGCTGTCACTATTATAGGGGCACTGTGACTGTCACTATTATAGGGGCACTGTGACTGTCACTATTATAGGGGCACTGTGACTGTCAGTATTATAGGATCACTGTGGCTATCACTATTATAGGGGCACTGTGGCTGTCACTATTATAGGAGCATTGTGGCTGTCACTATTATAGTGGTACGGTGTCTGTCAGTATTATAGGGGCACTGTGGCTGTCACTATTATAGGAGCATTGTGACTGTCACTATTATAGGAGCACTGTGGCTGTCACTATTATAGGAGCACTGTGACTGTCACTATTATAGGGGCACTGTGGCTGTCACTATTATAGGGGTACGGTGTCTGTCAGTATTATAGGGGCACTGTGGCTGTCACTATTATAGGAGCACTGTGGCTGTCACTATTATAGGAGCACTGTGGCTGTCACTATTATAGGAGCACTGTGGCTGTCACTATTATAGGGGCACTGTGGCTGTCACTATTATAGGAGCACTGTGGCTGTCACTATTATAGGAGCACTGTGGCTGTCACTATTATAGGAGCATTGTGGCTGTCACTATTATAGGAGCACTGTGGCTGTCACTATTATAGGAGCATTGTGGCTGTCACTATTATAGGAGCACTGTGACTGTGACTATTAGATGGGCACTGTGGCTGTCACTATTATAGGAGCACTGTGGCTGTCACTATTATAGGAGCATTGTGACTGTCACTATTATAGGAGCACTGTGGCTGTCACTATTATAGGAGCACTGTGGCTGTCACTATTATAGGGGCCCTGTGACTGTCACTGATATAGGAGCACTGTGGCTGTCACTATTATAGGAGCACTGTGGCTGTCACTATTATAGGAGCACTGTGGCTGTCACTATTATAGGGGCACTGTGACTGTCACTATTATAGGGGCACTGTGGCTGTCACTATTATAGGGGCACTGTGGCTGTCACTATTATAGGGGAACTGTGGCTGTAACTATTATAGGAGCACTGTGGCTGTCACTATTATAGGGGCACTGTGGCTGTCACTATTATAGGGGCACTGTGGCTGTCACTATTATAGGGGCATTGTGACTGTCACTATTATAGGAGCACTGTGGCTGTCACTATTATAGGAGCACTGTGGCTGTCACTATTATAGGAGCACTGTGGCTGTCACTATTATAGGAGCACTGTGGCTGTCACTATTATAGGGGCACTGTGGCTGTCACTATTATAGGAGCACTGTGACTGTCACTATTATAGGAGCACTGTGGCTGTCACTATTATAGGAGCACTGTGGCTGTCACTATTATAGGAGCACTGTGACTGTCACTATTATAGGAGCACTGTGGCTGTCACTATTATAGGGGCCCTGTGACTGTCACTATTATAGGGGCACTGTGGCTGTCACTATTATAGGAGCACTGTGACTGTCACTATTATAGGAGCACTGTGGCTGTCACTATTATAGGAGCACTGTGACTGTCACTATTATAGGGGCACTGTGGCTGTCACTATTATAGGGGCACTGTGGCTGTCACTATTATAGGGGCATTGTGACTGTCACTATTATAGGAGCACTGTGGCTGTCACTATTATAGGGGCCCTGTGACTGTCACTATTATAGGGGCACTGTGACTGTCACTATTATAGGAGCACTGTGGCTGTCACTATTATAGGAGCACTGTGGCTGTCACTATTATAGGGGCACTGTGACTGTCACTATTATAGGAGCACTGTGGCTGTCACTATTATAGGGGCACTGTGGCTGTCACTATTATAGGGGCACTGTGGCTGTCACTATTATAGGGGCACTGTGGCTGTCACTATTATAGGGGCATTGTGACTGTCACTATTATAGGAGCACTGTGGCTGTCACTATTATAGGGGCCCTGTGACTGTCACTATTATAGGGGCACTGTGACTGTCACTATTATAGGAGCACTGTGGCTGTCACTATTATAGGAGCACTGTGGCTGTCACTATTATAGGGGCACTGTGACTGTCACTATTATAGGAGCACTGTGGCTGTCACTATTATAGGGGCACTGTGGCTGTCACTATTATAGGAGCACTGTGACTGTCACTATTATAGGAGCACTGTGGCTGTCACTATTATAGGGGCCCTGTGACTGTCACTATTATAGGGGCACTGTGGCTGTCACTATTATAGGAGCACTGTGGCTGTCACTATTATAGGGGCCCTGTGACTGTCACTATTATAGGGGCACTGTGACTGTCACTATTATAGGAGCACTGTGGCTGTCACTATTATAGGAGCACTGTGGCTGTCACTATTATAGGAGCACTGTGGCTGTCACTATTATAGGGGCCCTGTGACTGTCACTATTATAGGGGCACTGTGACTGTCACTATTATAGGAGCACTGTGGCTGTCACTATTATAGGAGCACTGTGGCTGTCACTATTATAGGGGCACTGTGACTGTCACTATTATAGGGGCCCTGTGACTGTCACTATTATAGGGGCACTGTGACTGTCACTATTATAGGAGCACTGTGGCTGTCACTATTATAGGAGCACTGTGGCTGTCACTATTATAGGGGCACTGTGACTGTCACTATTATAGGGGCACTGTGGCTGTCACTATTATAGGGGCACTGTGACTGTCAGTATTATAGGGGCACTGTGGCTGTCACTATTATATGGGCACTGTGGCTGTCACTATTATATGGGCACTGTGGCTGTCACTATTATATGGGCACTGTGGCTGCCACTATTATAGGGGCACTGTGACTGTCACTATTATAGGAGCACTGTGGCTGTCACTATTATAGGGGCACTGTGGCTGTCACTATTATAGGGGCACTGTGACTGTCAGTATTATAGGGGCACTGTGGCTGTCACTATTATATGGGCACTGTGGCTGTCACTATTATATGGGCACTGTGGCTGTCACTATTATATGGGCACTGTGGCTGGCACTATTATAGGAGCACTGTGACTGTCACTATTATAGGGGCACTGCGACTGTAACTATTATAGCGGCACTGCGACTGTCTCTATTATAGGGGCACTGTGGCTGTCACTATTATAGGGGTACGGTGTCTGTCACTATTATAGGAGCACTGTGGCTGTCACTATTATAGGGGAACTTTGGTTGATGCCGTTATGAGGTCACAGCCACTATTAATGGGGTACTGTGGCTAGGTCTATTATGGGAGCACTGTGGCTGGCTCTATTATGAGGGCACTGTCACTATTAAAGGGGCACTGTGGCTGTCACTTAAAGGGGGACTGTGGCTAGCTCTGTTGTGCTAGGAGTGTGACTAGTAAAGGGGGACTACGACTGTCACTATTATAGAGGCACTGTGGCTGGCTTTGTTATGGGAGCACTGTGGCTGTCACTATTACAGGGGCAGTTTTGCTGCCTCAGTTATGAGGGCACTGTCATTATTAAAGGAGCATTGTGGCTGGCTGTGTTGTAATGGCACTGTCACTATTGTCACTATTAAAGGGTCACTGTTGCTGGCTCTGTTATGGGGGCACTGCGGCAGTCACTAATAAACCCTGTGTCCATGATTGCAATATGACTGTGCAGGGGCACTGTGACTGTCTTTATTATAGTGGCAATAGGCTATTATTGTGGGACACCATGGCTGTCACTATAACGAAGGCACTGTACATGGTTCTGTTATACGGGCAGTGTGACTGTCATTGCTATAGGGCACTTTGGCTGTCACTATTATTGGTTACTGTGGCTGTCACTGTAATAGGCGAACTGTAGCTAGTTATGTTACATGGGCACTGTGGCTGCCACTGTTATGGGAACATAATGGCTGTCACTATTATGTGGCACTGTGTCTGGTTCTGTAATATAGGAACTGTGGTTGCCACTGTTATGGGGGAATTGTGCCTAGCTCTGTTACATGAGCACTGTGGCTGCCACTGTTCTGGGGCACTATGGCTGTCACTATAATGGGGCGCTGTGACTAGTGTTATATGGGCTCTGTGGTTGCCACTGTTATGGGGAATTGTAGCTAGCTCTGTTACATAGGCACTGTGGCTACCACTGTTCTGGGGGCATTATGGCTGTCACTATTATGGGGGCACTGTGGCTGGTTTTGTTAAATGGGCACTGTTATTGCCACTGTTATGGGGAATTGTAGCTAGATCTGTTACATGGGCACTATGACTGTCACTGTTATGGGGGCACTATGGCTGTCACTATTATGGAAGCACTGTGGTTGGTTTTGATATATGGGCACTGTGACTGTCACTGTTATGGGGCACTGTTGCTGGTTCTGTTATATAGGCACTGTGGTTGCCACTGTTATGGGGGATTTGTAGCTAGTTCTGTTACATGGGCATAAAAACCGCTTCTTATATTGCAATGTGACAAAGTTGCAGGCAGCTCCTGCATTCGTTTCTGATTGTCAATTACTGGGTCATGAAACTTTTTGCTTGTTTGCTTTCCGGGAAAGATTGGAAGTTAGAAGAAAAGAGTTCAGCGCCGAGAATTATAAACAGGAAACATCTCCCTGGGCTGGATTCAAGGGAGCTTCCTGGGTTATAGGACATAGAGGTAATTATTATATATAATGCACTGCAACAAACCTGCAGCTGTGTGAGCACCGCTAAGGACAATACATGTGTGATTTGATTGTGCAAAGACTTTTAACCCCTTAGTGACCAGCCCATTTTAGCCCTTAATGACCAAGCTATTTTATTCGTTTTTCTATAGTCGCATTCAAAGAGCTATAACCTTTTTATTTTTTCGTCTACATAGCTGTATGAGGGCTTGTTTTTTGCGGGATTAGTTGCACTTTTTAATAGCACCATTTTTGGGTACATATAATTTTTATATTAACTTTTATTAACCTTTTTGGGGGGGATTATAAAAAAAACTGAAATTCCGCCATTGTTCTATGCGTTTTTAAATTGACGCCGTTCACTGTGCGACGTAATTAACATGTCACCTTTATTCTATGGGTCGGTACGATTACGGCGATACCACATATGTAGAGGTTTTTTTATGTTTTACGACTTTTGCACAATAAAAACACTTTTGAACTAAAATTATTTGTTTTTGCATCGTCGCTTTCCAAGAGCCGTAACTTTTTTATTTTTCCATCAATGTAGTGATTTTTTGGGCTTGTTTTCTGCGGGACGAGACGTAGTTTTGAATGGTACTGTTTTGGGGTGCATGGGACTTATTCATTCATTTTCATTATGACTTTTTTGGGGGGCAATGGAAAAAAATTGCAATTTCGCCATGGTTTTTTTTCGTTTTTTTTTTACGGTGTTCACTTTGCGGTTTAAATGACATATTAACTTTATTAATGGAGTCATTACGGTCGCGGCGATACCACATATGTGTACTTTTTTTTTTTTTTTTACACTTTTACTAAATAAAACCACTTTTTATGGAAAAAAATTGTTTTATTTATTTTTTTACTGTACTTTTTATTAATAATCTTTATTTCACTTTGATTACTTATTTTATTAGTCCCACTAGGGGACTTTACTGTGCGATACTTCGTATACCAGAGCATTATTGCCTGTCAGTGTAAATCTGACAGGCAATCTGTTAGGACGTGCCTCCGGCGCGTCCTAACAGGCATATGTCCAGGGCAGACCTGGGGGCTTTTATCAGGCCCCCGGCTGCCATGACACCCCATCGGAGACCCGCGATTGCATTCGCGGGCCGCCGATGGGTGACAGAGGGAGCTCACTCCCTCTGTAAACAAAGTTAAATGCCGCGGTCGCTATTGACAGCGGCATTTAATGGGTTAAACGGCCGCGATCGAAGTAAACTTCGATCGCGGGCGTTGGAGCAGGAGCTCAGCTGTCATCAGACAGCAGAGCCCCGGCTCCTGCCTGCACGGGAGACCCGTGCAGGACTTAGACTAGGCTGACGTGAAAAGGCGTCAGCCTAGCCTAAAGCCCATTAGTGACCGACGTAAAAAGGCGTATTAGTGGTCACTAAGGGGTTAATATTTTATCTGGCCATTTATTAGTTATCCTAAGTGGCATCAGTAACGTATCTAAATAGAGGCAGGGCATGTGTCTGGGCTTGGTGGGAGTCCAGCACTAAACTGCGCCCCCTGTACTCCATGCCAATGTAATAGTGGCTACCTGCAGGTGCCACTAGAGGGAGCTCACTGCATCCAGATTTATACAGTTGCCTGAGTTCTGAGCTAGATGTATACATGTACATGCAAGTAGCTCCCCCTAGTGGTGAGTGAATCAAGACGGAAATCTATTATTTATGAAGTCAGATAAAAACAGAGCTCCCCTACACGGATTTATTATGAATTTTGGACCTAAATATATATTTTTTGAACATTAACTTAAATAAAAGACAGAGCCCTCAATTGGAGACAGGTTCATTCTAAGTTTTGTTATGAGGCCCCATGATTTCCTGTAAGCCCTCAATGGCGTATAAATTTGCGTTGCCACTGACCGTAACTTTACATAACCATTTTTTAAACACTTTATTTGACTTTGGGCTGTCGTACATGGCAAACCTGGAGGCCGTTGCTGGACCCCATAGCTACCCTGGTAACCCATCGGTACCCTGCGATCGCATCTTGGTTTAAACGTGAAATTTGAGTTATCTGTGATCCCGGCCATTGCAGCGGGGTTTCAGTTGTATGTCACTGGGATGACGTTTTATCCCATGTGACCGCTGCACTCTGTGATTGGCTGCAGCGGTCACATGGGATGAAATGTCATCCCAGGAGGCTGGCCTGGACGAAGAAGCACAAAATTTAGGGTAAGATTTTTGTTTTTCTAAATTGCGATTTTTGCGGTCGGAATCGCAGCTTTTCCCCAAAAGAAATCTCAACATGCTATTTGTTGCGGCTTTTACCTCCCTATTAAATTCAATGGGGAAAACCCACAACATAAAAGCAGCGATTCCGCAAATACAATGACTTCTGAGCATTTTTTTTTCCACTTATCAAAATTTGTTCAAATCTCATCCACTCTGCTGTTACCGTATTATGCTGCGATTTTCCGCAACTAAATCCGTAGCGGAAAATCCGCAGTATTTACGCTACGTGTGAACTGGCCCTTAATGACTTTCTTTCTTTTATGGCTTATTGACATGTCATAAAAGTCCTTCCACTTTAAGTTGTTAGAAATAATAAACTGGCAAATATTGATAGCAATATATTACTATTGCTATCATTATTATTATTATGTGACTGTTACCATGGAAACGTCCCCGAATACCTCTATTAATTGTATCAGTGAAATATGTTGTGTCTTTGAAGTATAATTCGTCCCACCAGGTTATCTCAGGGCGAAAGAGAGAAACCACACTTTCGCTTTTCCTTTCCCTTTAGAAGTTGTTTGTTTTCCTATAACTATTAAAACATGGCTCCCGCCCCGGCCTTGACTGATAGTCGACAAAACAAAACCATGAGGGATACGGCATACTACAGATACATACGTAGTGTTGATAATCCTGGAAAATTCCACAGCATTGTGGCCGATTACTACAAAATAAGACAGTCAGCCAAACAAAAACACGTCAGAGGCTGTTACCAGTGCCGATCAATCGGATTGTCTCGATTTTCCTAAAATTAATCCTCGTTTCTGATGTGGCCTGTGTGCAGTAATAACAGGATAATATACAATACATTGGTGACAACTTCATCATATGGCTACTGTAATGGCTACCATTAGTGGTTGTCACCCAGTATTGATTACCCTTTTAGGAAAACAAGAAAACCCCAAAACAGGTTAAGGGAACACAAAGTATAGAAAATACAGAAAGAAAAAAATCCCAATATTTTCTCTCTCAGTGTACTCCTCACTTTTCATCCTGTTCTGTCTCATACCAAAATTAAAACTGTGAGAAATGTATAAAGAATCCTTCTGTGTGTGTCCCATGAGATCAGTCAGTTCCCCCGTCTTTCTGTCAAAGCTCAGATCAGACCTGTCTCTGGATTTAAGGCAACTGGCTGCAGTAGGAGCCCACCCCCACTTCTCTGTTTGCCATAGTCCCTCTAACATTTCTACGAGAGCACAATGTAGTGAGGTCCCGGGATATAAACCCCTGACTGCAGTATGTGTAAAACCAGTATCAATTTTTATTGTTAATTTCAGCATAGGAATTGCTTGTAGAACTTTCTCTTTCCACATCGGACATCTACATTAGTTACTTTTCATTTCCTTATTTATTAATTAAATTTTTATTTAAAACTGCTCTACTGTTGAGGTTGATTACATTTTATGGGGAAAATGCAGTGCCAAATTCTCCATTAGGCACTACAGGCTGGTGCGTAGGAGAGGCTGCTCCTCGGGGGCAGGGCCAGATTACATTTCATGCAGAGGAAGTTGGTGCAGTAGTGTCCATTCCATACTTTTATACCTGTGATGTAGCCCTGTTGGCTCTTAGACAATAACATACATTTATTTAAAATAATAATATTTTTTTTTTTTTATATATACGTGTAAGGGGTGTGGCTAATTGTGTGATGTCACTAGTGGGAGGACCCATTCTGTTTACTGCCTCCTATATCCGGTACTGTTTGACATATTTTCTCTGTGCAGAGTTCATCCTCTAGGTGGTAATCCTGGAAGGTCCGCTTCTTTATTGCAGCCATTAGCCAGACCAGTATGGAACCCCTTTATAATGTACCTTCAGTTTTATATGGAAATGTCTATAATGTAGGACTCACCCAGTGATGTTTTTTATTAATATACTTTATAAACTTTTCCTGCCTTCTTCCTGGAATAATGAAGCAAGAGCCCCCCAGTGTACAGTATGAGAGACTCTGCTGCAAAACTCCTATTAGAATCTATAAAAGCCACAAAGCGAGACTCCTGTACTGATTCTAGCAGATCATATGGGGCTTTAGCAGCTAAATATATTGGTGGATACATTTGGAAAGAGGGATTGCTTTGTGAGACAACAATTTTCAATGATAATATTCTGTCTGCCTAAAGCCACCACTAGGGGAAGCATAGAGGTTTTCTGCAGATGAATTTATTTGTAAATTCAGTAGGATCGGTACAAATTCATATACGGTTGGCTCCCCCTAGTGGTGGCTAAAGGCATTTAGAATTGGATAATTTACCTCTATGGCTATACAGGGGATAAGGAGTTTAGGGAACCTGAACCATTGGAAGTGAGGATTATAACAAGTACCAGTGTGTGGATATATTGACAAAATAAAGGAGACGACACAAGGTTATAATTAAAATTATTTATTTCTAACAATTACTACTATCATTACTATTATTATATTATTCTTATTATTACTATTATTATATTACTATTATTATTACTATTATTATACTATTCTTACTATCATTACTATTATTATTATACTGTTATTTTTATTACTATTATTACTATTATTATTCTTTTTATTACTATCATTACTATCATTACTATTATTACTATTATTACTATTCTTATTATTACTATCATTACTCTAGTCCTATGCCCTACCATTAAAGCTGTTGATGCAGAAGAAGGCGAAAACCCCTGGTCACATTCTGCCAATTCGTGCCACAGGGGGAAAATTCCTTCTTGACCCCGGGAAAAGGCGATCGGTCCGAGAACCCTGGATCAAACTCGCTGCTAAATATTATAATTTACTTTACTATTATTGTAATGCTGATTCTGATGATACTATACTATTATAATTGCTATTCTCATTACTATTAATATTATTAGTTTTATTATTATACTAATGCTATTTCTAAATATTATTCTATTATAATGATATATTAATTACTGTTAAATTCTTATTGCTATTGTTACTTTTATTTCTATTTTATTTTGCTAAAACTATCAACTACTTCCCTAATCCTAAAGCTGTTGGTCCAGAAGAAGGCGAAAACCCCGGGCACATTCGGCCAATTCGTGTCACAGGGGGAAAATTCCTTCCTGACCCCGGGAAAAGGCGATCAGTCCAAGAACCCTGGATCAAACCCGCTGCTAAATATTATAAGTTATATTATTACTGCTATTTATTATTTTATACTATATTACTCTGCATGATATTATTATGAGAATCCTACACTATTGGTAATTATTTTTAGTTATTATTATTATTTTTTATACTTACCAGTTGTTGTTGTTGTGGCTGTTGATGGTATTACAGCTTGGATGGTGCCGCACCACACATCACCGGCACATTGGTCTGAGGAGGATGGTCCAGATGATGTTCCTCTTTCCTCGGAGGTTGCTGTGGATGTAGCGGAGGGGGGAATGCTGGCGGATCCTACATCTTCTTCCTGCCTGATGTTGAACTTTTCTCATCTTCATGGTGACTTTTTCTGTGGTTTCTTTTCCCTCTTCCACGATTTTCTCTTCCTCCTCCTCATTGTCTTCAACCTCCTCAGTGTCTACTTCCATGCTTTCCACTTCATCCTCACTGTTGTCTTCCTCCTCATGTTCTTCCTCCTCATCGTTGTCTTCCTCATGTCCATCTTCCTCCCGGTCCTCTGCCTCTTCTGGCTCTGTCTTGTCTACCTCCACCTTCAGATATTCGGTCAGCTGGCCATCCATCATTGGTGTAGTCTTGGGTTCTTCTTCGTCCCATGACCAAGGCAGGTATTTCCTCTGTGCTGCCCGGTTGGTCGGCATGAGGCGCTAAGAAAAATAAAGATTCAGTCAATTGTCTATTGAGACGTTCCTATAAAACCTTCACATCTATAGAGAGAACATGGAGGAATCTGTTATATAGAGAACACAATAGGCGGTATGATCAGTGACCTCCATCTTGAATATCGGTGACGGCAGGTATTGCGTGCAGAAGATGAGACGCTGAAGATCTCTCTCCTCTTCGGTCCTGGGGTAAGCTACAGAGAGAACTCAACCAGATAATGAGATCAGTCATAAAATGTCAAGAAAGTGTCAAATCTATAAAATGACAGTAAAATTCCTTTAATCCGCCATCAATGGGACCTGTTATGTGCTGGATTATCAGATATAACAAAAAAATACTTACTTAAGAAGGGTAAAAGTCCATAAACGCTTTCCTGACGGCGGTAGATGTCCTAAAGAGAAGAGAATCCAGTAAGTGGCCGCTCATCACTCATCAGGAATGGAGCAGAGGACAATAGGACAAGGGGTCAGATACCAAATGGGCAGCCGGTGATTTGTGGACTTGTTACCTGTCCGGGGCTCGTACTCAATAAGCGGCTACTTGTCTGAGTGGACAGCCGGCCACATGGACGTCTCCTGCTGGATCAGAGTCTGCTGCTACATGTCCATCACAGGGAAGGAAACAACAAGACAATGAAGACACTGACCTCCAGTGAAACTGCTGCCCGCTGCCATCCTGTACACGTCCTGAACTGCAAAATCACAAGCTGGGACCCAAAAAAGAGACTTAGTCACAGATCTGATAAAGACACGAACACTGCAGCTTTCTACATGTGTTGATTTATAACTCTCCTGCTCTACTGTATCTGGTTATTAACGGAGGAAAATATCCTGGTATTGAAGTGGTTAAACGTCTCCCATTGAACTAAATAATATATAAAACTCCTCAGCTCCCCCTATTGGTGACTGCAGGCGGACAGAATCGAATCATGTAACTCTATGTCTATGCAGGGGATTTGGAGCTTTGTATTCGAAAATCATAAAGAAATATTTGGTAATTGAATGACAGCCGCCCAGCTTCATGTTATTTTATAATGTCGAGGCTGTTTTGTTAAACGTAAGGTGAAAATACCAAATCCTCATCAGATTCCTAATAATGTGAGTGAAGGATCATGGGAGATGAGATAAATCAGCGTCAGTTATATGACATTGTGGGATGTGAGAACTCACCCACGTCCATCTTCACTCCTCGTTGTCTTGTAACTGTTTGAGGACCACTGACTGTTTTTTTTTACAAATTCAAATCCAGCGATCCCATTGGCTGCTGACCAGTGACAAAATTTAAAGGGACATGTCGCTCTTATATCAGTAGATCTCATGTAATATCTGTGTTATACTTCTGCCTATGACATGAGGCTGTGGGGATAATCTGCGGGGACCGCCTTATACTTCTCTTCACTGGGATTGACATTTCATATTCAATATCAGATCAGCACATTATATTATTACACTATCAATGTGCCATGAAGGATTTTATATCTATAATTACAGTGTTTTTTTAACCCCTCCCTGACTAGGTTTTGGGCCTCAATTATCATATACCGAGATTCTCATCCCATTACATGTTTATTCTACAGGATCATGAGGGGCAGATGGGGGGCAAACAAGCCCAAAGACCTTCAGTCCCGGGTGATTAGGGGTGTGGTGGGGTCAACCAGTATCAGAAGGGGCCCTATTTCTCTCTTTGCTATGGGGCCTCATCAGTTCTTCAAAAAACAAAGATATTTAAACTTTGTGCGTCAGTAGATGTAAATGATTTATGACGCATCCTCCTCCTCTGTGGTGCTGCGTAATACGGCTGATTTACCAGTCAGGAACATCAGGAACTTGGTAAAGCTGGGTGACAACCTCTGTAACCGGAGTAATGGCAGCCTTAACCCCTTCTGGTTTATCCGATATATATATAAGACAAAAAATAGGCAGCACTCCGTTCAGATAGAGGTGAAAAAAGAGGGTACTTTTATTGTCCCATAAACAGTGGCAACGTTTCAGCTCCTTCCACTGGAGCCTTTCTCAAGCTTGAGAAAGGCTCCAGTGGAAGGAGCTGAAACGTTGCCACTGTTTATGGGACAATAAAAGTACCCTCTTTTTTCACCTCTATCTGAACGGAGTGCTGCCTATTTTTTGTCTTATATACCATTGGGACTGTGGTCTTATCCCGTTGGCTTGCACCCATAGCATACCGGTGCGGCTGGATCCATTTGTTTTTATATATATATAGACGGCACACATCGGGTGGGAGAGAATGATGTCGGCAGTAAGATACACTTCAGTGTAACGAGCGGGATCCCGCTCAAGCGCGATCCCACTCGTTTAACCCCCGAGATGCCGTGGTCAATAGCGACCACGGTATATAAGTGTTTAGAAACAGGGGGCGGTCTCCTTTAACGTTGCAACGCCCCCCCCCCCCCCCCGCAACACCATCACGGGGTGCCGTTAGTTGGCATGGCAGCGGCAGGGCTTCATAGGAGACTGTTAGTATAAAGATATGCTGCAATACATTAGTATTGCAGTATATCATGCAAGCGATTCAACAGTCGCTGGTTCAAGTCCCCTAGGGGGATTCGTAAAAAAAAGTTAAATGCAGTAAAATAAAGTTTATATATATATGGAAAAGGTTTTTTTTAACTTTCTTTTTACTTTTAATATATATACATACACTACCGTTCAATAGTTTAGGGTCACTTAGAAATTTCCTTATTTTTGAAAGAAAAGCACAGTTTTTTTTCAATGAAGATAACATTAAATTAATCAGAAATACACTCTATACATTGTTAATGTGCTAAATGACTATTCTAGCTGCAAACGTCTGGTTTTTAATGCAATATCTACATAGGTGTATAGAGGCCCATTTCCAGCAACCATCACTCCAGTCTTCTAATGGTACATTGTGTTTGCTAACTGTGTTAGAAGGCTAATGGATGATTAGAAAACACTTGAAAACCCTTGTGCAATTATGTTAGCACCGCTGTAAACAGTTTTGCTGTTTAGAGGAGCTATAAAACTGACCTTCCTTTGAGCTAGTTGAGAATCTGGAGCATTACATTTGTGGGTTCGATTAAACTCTTAAAATGGCTAGAAAAAGAGAGCTTTCATGTGAAACTCGACAGTCTATTCTTGTTCTTAGAAATGAAGGCTATTCCATGCGAGAAATTTCCGAGAAACTGAAGATTTCCTACAACGGTGTGTACTACTCCCTTCAGAGGACAGCACAAACAGGCTCTAACCAGAGTAGAAAGAGAAGTGGGAGGCCCCGCTTCACAACTGAGCAACAAGACAAGTACATTACAGTCTCTAGTTTGAGAAATAGACGCCTCACAGGTCCTCAACTGGCAGCTTCATTAAATAGTACCCGCAAAACGCCAGTGTCAACGTCTACAGTGAAGAGGCGACTCCGGCATGCTGGCCTTCAGGGCAAAGTGGCAAAGAAAAAGCCATATCTGAGACTGGCTAATAAAAGGAAAAGATTAATATGGGCAAAAGCACACAGACATTGGACAGAGGAAGATTGGAAAAGAGTGTTATGGACAGACGAATCGAAGTTTGAGGTGTTTAGATCACACAGAAGAACATTTGTGAGACGGAGAACAACTGAAAAGATGCTGGAAGAGTGCCTGACGCCATCTGTCAAGCATGGTGGAGGTAATGTGAGGGTCTGGGGTTGCTTTGGTGCTGGTAAAGTGGGAGATTTGTACAAGGTGAAAGGGATTTTGAATAAGGAAGGCTATCACTCCATTTTGCAACGCCATGCCATACCCTGTGGACAGCGCTTGATTGGAGCCAATTTCATCCTACAACAGGACAATGACCCAAAGCACACCTCCAAATTATGCAAGAACTTTTTAGGGAAGAAGCCGGCAGCTGGTATTCTATCTGTAATGGAGTGGCCAGCGCAGTCACCAGATCTCAACCCCATAGAGCTGTTGTGGGAGCAGCTTGACCGTCTGGTACGCAAGAAGTGTCCATCAAGCCTATCCAACTTGTGGGAGGGGCTTCTGGAAGCATGGGGGGAAATGTCTCCCGATTACCTCAGCAAATTAACAGCTAGAATGCCAAAGGTCTGCAATGCTGGAATTGCTGCAAATGGAGCATTCCAAGACCAAAGCAAAGTCTGAAGGAGAAAATTATTATTTGTAATAAAAATCATTATTTCTAACCTTGTCAATGTCTTGACTATATTTTCTAGTCATTTTGCAACTCATTTGATAAATATAAGTGTGAGTTTTCATGGAAAACACAAAATTGTCTGGGTGACCCCAAACTTTTGAACGGTATATATTTATTAAAAGTTTTAAAAAAAAACAAAACTCCCATTTTCCCCCAATGAAAAAAAATGAAAAATTAACATAACTGGTATAGCCGTACCCGAAAAAGTCTGAATTGTTACAATATATCATTATTTAACCTGCACGCTGAACGCCGTAAAAAATGTAATCGCCAAATTCGCTGTTTTTTTTGGTCACACCATCAATAACAAGTGATCACAAATTCTCAGGTACCCCAAAATTAGTACCAATAGAATCTACAGCTCGCCCCGCTAAAATAAGCCCTCATACCGCTCAATCCATGGAAATTAAAAGTTATGGCTCTGAGAAATCGGCGACAAAACCCAAATTTTATTTTTAACAATCAGTTTTTTAGTAAAACATAAAAAAAATATTCATTTGGTATTGCTGTAATCGTATTGACTCGCAGAATAAAGGGAACATGTCGTTTTTACCGCAGGGTGAACACCGTAAAAACGAAATCCCTCCAAACATTGAGGAATAGCTGTGGTTTTTTTGCCCATTTCACCCACAAAGAATTTTTTTCAAGTTTCCCACTACATTATATGGTACAATAAATGGTGTTGTGAAAAACTTGTCCCGCATGCAACAATACGGTAATATAGACGGAAAAATAAAAAAGTTATGGCTTTTGGATGGTGGGGCGGAAAAAACGTATGTAAAAATCCAAAAAATAGCTTCCGAGGGAAGGGGTTAATGATGGACACGCAACTTTTTCATTCCCCTGAATGACAAGTCTGCCTACTTATATAGTCATCCAGTCCCTGCTCTTATATTTCTGCACAATCAGAAACGTGTGCCCTTCAGGATCCTTTGAAAGCTGGGTGACTTTCGGAAGGAAAGTGCTTTAAATAGAATCCTGTACGTTAATATATAGCAGATGTGATAATGGTCTCCTTATTTGTAGAGAACACGTTTCCCTCCTTCTTGTACTTCCCCTGTAAAACAACACAGGTGGGGGATGTGCACGTGCAGGGAGATCCGGCTCGATCTAGATCTTGGGTCAGTACATAAGGAGGAGGGGTAGATGAGCTATAGGAGCCGCCACATCCTATACATCCTATACATCCTCAGCACACAATGTTCTGTACGTTAACCCTCACACACACTTCCTATCACAGGACGACAAGGCCTGTATTACATGTGCACCAAAATATCACAAATGATCACAGTCAATCCTGATCATAGGAGTAAATGATAAACGATCAGACCTGAAATAACGATCACAGATTTATTTGCTTCAGTTCCGACCCACGTTCTTATATTTTTTACGATAGGGTTGCTGGTCATTAAAGGGACAATTGTGCGATGGTTGTAATGATTTTCCTTGCAGAAAACTGTCCCGGTCATTACTCTTACATATATGTATATTGCTGCTTGTGTATTCTCTCACATGATAATAGTTGGTGGACTCTGAAAACACCCGGGGGTATCATAGGGCACTTGTTAACCGGGGCAGGGGGTGATGTTGCTTACATAAGTGTTGGGTACTTAGTAGCTCCGCATGAAGAGTGGTGCACAAACTTTTTCCCCGTAGACATGTGATTGTCGTCCTTCACTTTCTCCGTATTTTCCATGTAGCTCAGACCAGCATGAAGGCTTCATCCAGAATTAACATTGAGTTTGCTGCTCCTCTCTTTTTCACCACATACATCTCATAACAGCTACAGATTTCCCCCATAACAGCCTTAATGTCCCTTATGCCAGCCACAATGCCCCAATGACTGCTACTATGCCCCTTATGCCAGCCACAATTCGCCAATGACAGCCACAATGTCCCAATGACAGTAACAATGCCCCTTATGCCAGCCACAATGTCCCTTATGACAGCCACAATGTCCCAATGACAGCCACAATATCCCAATGACAGCCACAATATCCCAATGACAGCCACAATGCCCCTTATGCCAGCACAATGACCCTTATGCCAGCCACAATCCCCCTTACACCAGCCACAATGCCCCAACGACACCCAAATTCTAACTTATCCCAGCCATAATGATAGCCACAATTCCCCAATGACAGCCACAATGTCCTTACACCAGTAGAAATGCCCCCACGATAGCCACAAAGTCCCCATGCCAGCCACAATGCCTCCTATGCTAGCCCCAGTGCCCCACCCCCTCTGTTACCTAAGCTCAGCCCATGCTTGCCTGCTGCTGGCGGCCTTCCCTTTACATCCGAGGCTCATGTCCGCACATCAGACACAGTAACGGACATCGGCACTGAAAAAACGGGGCCGAGACCTCACGGACGTGGCTGATTTCCCTGCTAGTTTTTATTTGTATACCTGTCCTAAAGACTCGAATACAATTGAAAGTGGCGATCAATGATCAGGACCGGAGCACCAGGCAAAAGATCGGTGATAGCAGCTAGGCTTTAAAGGGGCTGTCCACTGAGGACAATATCTATCCTAATGCATTATAAGGGCATATTGATATCACCATAGAGGGAGGGAAACTGCTTGGAGACCCCCTTTATTAGGCCTCATTCAGACAGCAGTAATTTGCTAAGTATTTGTAAAACTAAATAACATAAAAGGAGTACAAATCTTTGCATTATATATTTTTTATTATACTTCTGGTTTTGGCTTCCAAGTATGGATGCAAAATACTGACCTAATAATACATGTGAACGAGGCCTTATTACGTGTGGAGTGCTGCTCTGGAGAACTCCACATTATAGAAGAGGACGATGCATGTTGGGGATCTGGTATAAATTTTAGGGATATATATATATATATATATATATATATATATATACACACATACACACACACACACACACACTTTGCATGTTTGTGTCTTTCGTCCTAGTGATGTTACGTCCAATCTTCTATGACATTTTATCAACCCAGTTCCTAGAAGGAATTCCACTTAGTTCCTATCCCACATATAGACGACAAACATGTCTGCATAGCTGGAAGCCCTACAGTACGTGACGTGTGACTGCATATTTCCAGACACCCATTCACATGATAGAACATGTGTAGCATATTTTATACCCGAAGACGTGATTTCAAACACATAGGGGAAAGATAACAATATTCCTAGGCTAGTTTTCTGGCGTAGAGATGTCGCAAACCGCCCAAAAGTCGCAGGAATTGTGACTTTTGGGTTGTTTTTCCGCTCTCGTCAGAAACTGCCGAAATTTATAGTGGAAATCTGTTAAGAAGTGAGCGGTCCCTTCTTAGGGTATGTTCACACGCACTAATTACGGACGTAATTCGAGCGTTTTTGCCCCGAATTACGTCCGAAAATAGCGCCTCAATAGCGCTGACAAACATTTGCCCATTGAAAGCAATGGGCAGACGTTTGTCTGTTCACACGAGGCGTAATTTACGCGCCGCTGTCAAATGACGGCGCGTAAATAGACGCCCGCGTCAAAGAAGTGACCTGTCCAATGACTCCAATGAATAGCAGCGCCAATTACGTCCGTAATGGACGCGGCGTTCAAGCGCCTGCACATGCCGTTACGGCTGAAATTACGGGGATGTTTTCAGGCTGAAACATCCCCGTAATTTCATCCGTTACGGACGCCCTCGTGTGAACATACCCTTACTCTAGCTTGTTTGTTTTTTTCCGCCGTAGTGATCTGGAGCGCCCTTATAACAGCAGTCTGGCTGTGTAGTCTGGAGAGCCCCCTATAACAGCAGTCTGGCTGTGTAGTCTGGACCTCCCCTATAACAGCAGTCTGGCTGTGTAGTCTGGACTTCCCCTATAACTGCAGTCTGGCTGTGTAGTCTGGACCTCCCCCTATTACAGCAGTCTGGCTGTGTAGTCTGGACCTCCCCCTATTACAGCAGTCTGGCTGTGTAGTCTGGACCTCCCCTATAACTGCAGTCTGGCTGTGTAGTCTGGGCCTCCCCCTATAACAGCAGTCTAGCTGTGTAGTCTGGACCTCCCCCTATAACAGCATTCTGGCTATGTAGTCCGCAGTGCCCCCTATTACAGCAGTCTGGATGTGTAGTCCACAGTGCCCCCGTATAACATCAGTCTGGCTGTGTAGTCTGGAGTGCCCCCTATAACAGCAGTCTGGCTGTGTAGTCCGCAGTGCCCCCTATTACAGCAGTCTGGATGTGGAGTCCACAGTGCCCCCGTATAACATCAGTCTGGCTGTGTAGTCTGGAGTGCCCCCTATAACTGCAGTCTGGCTGTGTAGTCTGGAGTGCCCCCATATAACATCAGTCTGGCTGTGTAGTCTGGAGTGCCCGCTATAACAGCAGTCTGGCTGTGTAGCCTGGAGTGCCCCCTATGAGGGTATGTTCACACGCAGAGTCAAAAACATCTAAAAATACGGAGCTGTTTTCAAGAGAAAACAGCTCCTGATTTTCAGATGTTTTTTGTGCCACTCGCGATTTTCGCAGCGTTTCTTACGGCCGCTTTTGGCGCTTTTTTCAATAGAGTCTATGGAAAACGGCTCCAAAAACGTCCCAAGACGTGTCCTGCGTTCTGCTTCCGATTTTTTGGATGTTTTTCGGACGTTTACAGCCAGAAAAACGGCCGAAAATAGGCCGTGTAAAAATACCCTTACAGCAGTCTGGCTATGTAGTCTGGAGTGCCCCCTATAACTGAAGTCTGGCTGTGTAGTCTGGACCTCCCCCTATAACTGAAGTCTGGCTGTGTAGCCTGGACCTCCCCCTATAACAGCATTCTGGCTGTGTAGTCTGGACCTCCCACTATAACAGCATTCTGGCTGTGTAGTCTGGACCTCCCCCTATTACAGCATTCTGGCTGTGTAGTCTGGACCTCCCTCTATAACTGCAGTCTGGCTGTGTAGTCTGGACCTCCCCCTATAACAGCAGTCTGGCTGTGTAGTCTGGACCTCCCCCTATAACAGCAGTCTGGCTGTGTAGTCTGGACCTCCCCCTATAACAGCAGTCTGGCTGTGTAGTCCACAGTGCCCCCATATAACATCAGTCTGGCTGTGTAGTCTGGAGTGCCCCCTATAACAGCAGTCTGGCTGTGTAGTCTAGAGTGCCCCCTATAACAGCAGGCTTGCCATATATACTGAACTGCCTTCTACCACTCTAGAGGACAACCCATTGAAGTATTTCATCATATAGCATCCTATAGTTAGGGCACACATCACAAACTTATACTTAAGGCCTTATTCACACGAACGTGTCTGTTTTGCGCACGCAAAAAACGCTGCGTTTTGCGCACGCAAAAGTTCAGTGCGACATGTGTATATGGTGTGTGGCTGCATGATTTTCGTGTAGCCGGCATCATTATGACACTCCCTTTTTATGTGACGACACAGTAAAGAAGGAGGTGCTTTTATGTTTCCCTTCTCTTCTTTACCAGCTGTAGCGCGAATCACTCGCGTCACCCGGAAGTGCTTCCGTGTGCCGTGCGCGATTTGCACGCACCCATTGACTTCAATGGATGCGTGCCGCGCGAAACACGGGCAAGTATAGAACATGTCGTGAGTTTTACTCAGCGCACATACGCTGCGTGAAATTCATTGACAGTCTGAACGGCTCCATTCATTAACATAGGTCTGTGCGACGAGCGTGAAAATCACGCGCGTATCACGGACGTATAACACGTTCGTGTGAATAAGGCCTAAAGGTGTTCCACATGATTAAATAAACTTGGCTGCTTTCTTCCAAAAACAGTGCCCCACCTGTTCACAGGATGTGTGTGGTATTGCAGCTCAGCCTCATTCACGTCAATAAAGCTGTGCTGCAATACCCGGCACATCCCATAAGCAGGTGTGTCGCTGTTACGGGAAGAAAGCCGCCATGTTTTTTTCTGATCCTTTACAACCTTACAAAGTAGAGGATCTGTAACAATCTCATTTGATGAATTATTAATGAATATTTTATGTTTTGTTGCTAAATATCTGGTGATCTGAGAAAAGGTCGCAGTGGGGTGACCGGAGATTTGAACCATTAGCTACTCTCTGGCATCCTGCCAGCCCTGGACTTGGCACAGCCCTCAGCCCTGTAGTAGATCCATTGTGAGCGTGCGAGCGGAGCCGTATCAATGACATGTTTGTTGTTTTTCAGCCTGAAGCACAAGACGTTCCCTCTGCAGCGCAGATTACCTGAGCAAACTTTCTTTGTAGTCAGGGAAGGAGCGCCCTGACCATTCTCTATCTAAGGATCTGGATATGAGTCGTGCAATTCCTAGAAGACGCAACATATTTCAGGCCGATTACCCTGTGCCGCAGCTTTGTCATGGCACAAGAGTGACGCGGATCATTGTGTGTCCTAATATCACGTCCGGATATTCTTCTGCTGTACGTGGAAATTGTTTTTTTTCATTTCTCAAAAAGTTGGCGCAAAAATAGGGCAGCGCGTGGCCAATCAAATGCCAATTTATTTAGCAAAAACTTGGTAAAATGACTTTCATTCATATATGGTACTTGTGGACTTTGAAGCCACGATCTAAATTTGGTAGATCGGTCAGTATTATGAGAAAAAAATAAATGGTGGACTGTGTTGGGGCGCTTTTGCCATAGATCGATATACAGTGAAGGAAATAAGTATTTGATCCCTTGCTGATTTTGTACGTTTGCCCACTGTCAAAGACATGAACAGTCTAGAATTTTTAGGCTAGGTTAATTTTACCAGTGAGAGATAGATTATATAAAAAAGAAAAACAGAAAATCACATTGTCAAAATTCTATATATTTATTTGCATTGTGCACAGAGAAATAAGTATTTGATCCCCTACCAACCATTAAGAGTTCAGCCTCCTCCAGACCAGTAAGGGTATGTGCACACGAGGGAATTACGTCCGTAATTGACGGACGTATTTCGGCCGCAAGTACCGGACCGAACACAGTGCAGGGAGCCGGGCTCCTAGCATCATACTTATGTACGACGCTAGGAGTCCCTGCCTCGCTGCAGGACAACTGTCCCGTACTGTAATCATGTTTTCAGTACGGGACAGTTGTCCTGCAGCGAGGCAGGGACTCCTAGCGTCGTACATAAGTATGATGCTAGGAGCCCGGCTCCCTGCACTGTGTTCGGTCCGGGACTTGCGGCCGAAATACGTCCGTCAATTACGGACGTAATTCCCCCGTGTGCACATACCCTTACACGCTCCAAATCAACTTGGTGCCTGCATTAAAGACAGCTGTCTTACATGGTCACCTGTATAAAAGACTCCTGTCCACGGACTCAATGAATCAGTCTGACTCTAACCTCTACAACATGGGCAAGACCAAAGAGCTTTCTAAGGATGTCAGGGACAAGATCATAGACCTGCACAAGGCTGGAATGGGCTACAAAACCATAAGTAAGACGCTGGGTGAGAAGGAGACAACTGTTGGTGCAATAGTAAGAACATGGAAGACATACAAAATGACTGTCAATCGACATCGATCTGGGGCTCCATGCAAAATCTCACCTCGTGGGGTATCCTTGATCCTGAGGAAGGTGAGAGCTCAGCCGAAAACTACACGGGGGGAACTTGTTAATGATCTCAAGGCAGCTGGGACCACAGTCACCAAGAAAACCATTGGTAACACATTACGCCGTAATGGATTAAAATCCTGCAGTGCCCGCAAGGTCCCCCTGCTCAAGAAGGCACATGTACAGGCCCGTCTGAAGTTTGCAAATGAACATCTGGATGATTCTGAGAGTGATTGGGAGAAGGTGCTGTGGTCAGATGAGACTAAAATTGAGCCGTGTTTGGAGGAAGAGAAATGCTGCCTATGACCCAAAGAACACTGTCCCCACTGTCAAGCATGGAGGTGGAAACATTATGTTTTGGGGGTGTTGCTCTGCTAAGGGCACAGGACTACTTCACCGCATCAATGGGAGAATGGATGGAGCCATGTACTGTCAAATCCTGAGTGACAACCTCCTTCCCTCCACCAGGACATTAAAAATGGCTCGTGGCTGGGTCTTCCAGCACGACAATGACCCGAAACATACAGCCAAGGCAACAAAGGAGTGGCTCAAAAAGAAGCACATTAAGGTCATGGAGTGGCCTAGCCAGTCTCCAGACCTTAATCCCATCGAAAACTTATGGAGGGAGCTGAAGATCCGAGTTGCCAAGCGACAGCCTCGAAATCTTAATGATTTACAGATGATCTGCAAAGAGGAGTGGGCCAAAATTCCATCTAACATGTGTGCAAACCTCATCATCAACTACAAAAAACGTCTGACTGCTGTGCTTGCCAACAAGGGTTTTGCCACCAAGTATTAAGTCTTGTTTGCCAAAGGGATCAAATACTTATTTCTCTGTGCACAATGCAAATAAATATATATAATTTTGACAATGTGATTTTCTGTTGTTTTTTTATATAATCTATCTCTCACTGGTAAAATTGACCTAGCCTAAAAATTGTAGACTGTTCATGTCTTTGACAGTGGGCAAACTTACAAAATCAGCAAGGGATCAAATACTTATTTCCTTCACTGTATATGCCACACTATATTGAGCACCCAAGATTTATCCATACAACAGAGAGGCTGCCCCCACGAAGCATGGCATCATCGTCATATGACGCACCTCGGGGGTTGGCCGTGAGAAAAGTGAGATGCAGCGAGGAAGGCCCAGGAGGTAAGTGTTGGGCTGGGCCCTGGAGGAGTAAGGGCTGGCACACACTGATAAAAGAAACAAATAAGACGAATTTGCACCGGGTACTGTATTTCAACCTTTGGTGGTTGTGGGTGTGCTATGGGCGCACTCATGAAACTATTATACTGGGCTCACCACTGTGTAAAAACAGCCCTGGGGCAATTAATCTATAAAAAAAATAAACCGAAATTCAGCGCAATTAACAGACGTCATCTTGCGCATTTCGGTTTTTACAAATTTTTTCTTCCAATTTAAAACTGTATCTGCATCTTCAGGATGCAGATACAGTTAAATCCAGTGGTAGAGCAGGGAGCCGTAAAGTCCCTGCTCTACCATTCACTATGTACCGCCGGACGCGAGTCAGTGACGTCATCGCACCTGTCTGCGCCGCAGACCAGAGGGATCTCCTCCATTCGTCATTGGAACGGGGTTAGGTGAGTATATATATTATTATTATCAGACATTATTGGGGCTGTGTGGGGGCATTATACTGTGTGGGAGGCAGTTATATGGGGGGGATTATACTGTGTGGGAGGCAGTTATATGGGGGGGATTATACTGTGTGGAGGGCAGTTATATGGGGAGATTATACTGTGTGGAGGGCAGTTATGGGGGGAATTATACTGTGTGGAGGACAGTTATGGGGGCATTATACTGTGTGGAGGACAGTTATGGGGGCCATTATACTGTGTGGAGGACAGTTATGGGGGCATTATACTGTGTGGAGGGCAGTTATATGGGGAGATTATACTGTGTGGAGGGCAGTTATGGGGGGAATTATACTGTGTGGAGGACAGTTATGGGGGCCATTATACTGTGTGGAGGACAGTTATGGGGGCATTATACTGTGTGGAGGGCAGTTATAGGGGCATTATACTGTGTGGAGGACAGTTATGGGGCCATTATACTGTGTGGAGGACAGTTATGGGGGCATTATATACTGTGTGGAGGGCAGATATAGGGGCATTATACTGTGTGGAGGACAGTTATGGGGGGCATTATACTGTGTGGAGGACAGTTATGGGGGCATTATACTGTGTGGAGGACAGTTATGGGTGCATTTTGTAGGGCAGTATCAGTGGAAATATTATATACAGTAGTATACAACAGGCTCAGGGGATAAATATTAATTCAATGGCGTAGCATGCAAATAGGGGTGTGGCCTAAATAATCGTAATCGAGGTCACATGTTCACTTAATTGTGATTTTGATTTAGGTCATAAATCGCCCAGCGCTGCCTGGGGCCCACAATCTAAATTCCATTATACATGTATACCCAGTTAGCCTAAAGTAGGCCATGCAGATAAGAGAGCAGCCGACAACTATGTCCCCCGACCTCCCCATAAACACGTGGAACGGCTAAGCTCGCATGCTTATGTCTATGGGGAGAGGGACACAAGCCGCAGTCAGATACCTCTTGCAACGTCTTATCTCCCGGCAGAACAAAGGATTGAGTGTCTGGAAATCCATCATGACAATCCTCGCTTCCCCCGACATGTGCCATCAAAAAGCAGTCAGGGAGTTCCCTACACACATTAGATTGTGGGCGTCTATAAACTACCTGGGGGGACCCTGAAGAACAATGATGAGCAAGCTCCATGGTTAGATTGGAACTCGGGAACCCAGAGCTGGAAAGCAGTAGTGAAATTCATTGTGATCTATCCAGGCAGGGGTGACACAGAATGTCTTCCCTGCCAACCTGAGAGAGGAAAAATGAAATGGGAAGTGTAAAAATTAATAAAAGTAAAACAAATGAATACAATTATTGGAAGTACAATAAAACTGTGTGGATTACCCAGGAGATATGCAGACGGACCTGGGGGGCCCCAAAAGGCCACATAAGAACACACATGCATTATAAATGGTGCATGCTAGGTGAAGGGCCTCGTTTCAGATTTTGCATTGGCGCCGAGAAGCTTCACCAGTACATTTCCCATACCTATCACGAGGAAATTGTTCCTAGTGTACATTATTCTATATAATTGGGTCTTACAGCCTGCGCCAGCCACAAGTGCCCCCATAACAGCGATAGTCATAGTTGCCCCCATAACGGTGACAGCCCACAGATGCCCCCATCACAGCGGCAGAATCATACTAGCGACAGCCCACAAATTTCCTCCCCTACACCTCTCCTACCATTCCTGGTCCTCGGCTGCACCGCATCACCTGTCTCCTTGTGGAGCGCCCCCTTCAGATTCAGCATGTGTGCGCCAGGCTTACGCAGGAGTATGATGTCACAACGTAATGACATCACGCTCCCACGTAGACTCGATGAACGGCTTCTCAAACTTAAGGTGGAGTCATTTTTAAGGGGGATTGTCATCACACTGGAAGTAGGGAGATCGCCATAATATTACCTGCGCTGGTATTTATGAATGACCCCCTCCCCCATTAGTTAAAATCAAATAAATCTTTGAAGCTTTGCGTGTATTCTCTTGAATATATACAACTTGTCTAGTCCAGACTATTTTTCATATTTTGTTGAGTAGGACGCCATCTGCTGGACAATATTACATAAACACAATGGTTCAAGCCTGGGAAATCTTTAATAACAATGAATATAATTACACAAACTTCATGTTTTTTTTTTTTGTTTTGTTTTTTTTACTACATTAGGCTTTCTTGTGAGCGTTTAGTTTCAGAAATCTATGGCCAGGCTCAAAAACTTTATAGTAAGGTATAACTGGTGAGAATCCCAGCTCATTATCTGGAGATTAGCAAAAAGGATGTTTTTTTCCCCCAGAAACAGCGCCACTCTTATCAATGGGTTGTGTCTGGTATTGCATACTAGTGTATTAGACGGAGCTGCAATACCAGACATGGCCCATGGACAAGAGTGGCGCTGTTTCGGGGAAAAAAATCAGATCTTTTTTTTTTTTTTTAAATCTCAGACAACACCTTTAGGCTGGATTCACACATGCAGTTCTGATGCAGTTTTTGGAAGCAAAAAGAGAGACGTATAAGGCCTCCTGCACACGGGACGGAAATGCTGCGGCAGCAAAGTGGATGAGATATAACGAATCCCGTCCACACGCTGCAGCATTTCTGTCCTGTCATTTAGGCAGGTTTATGGATACTGAAGGGTCACAGAGATCATGTGATTGGGCCGCCATTACCGCTCCAGCAGGGCTTGTCACTCAGCTTTTCCAGAGTCCTGCAAATAAAATCTGCCTAGTTATCCAGGACCATGGGATGTATCACTGTATAACTGAGGGATTGGCAGTTCAGGCCTCCCAGAAAGTTGGGTGCGGAAGGTGCTCCTAAAATATGGCATGGAATAAAACTATTTCCACATCCTCCGATCCGATCCTGTAATGAAGGAAGATAATAAAAGGACTCACAGTCCATAAATAAGAACCGTTCCCCGCACTGTGTATGAGGGAGACACAGCGGGAACAGATTTAAAAGAGACTAAAAAGATAAAAGTTTTGTATAAAATGGTCCATTAAAAATCCCTTAAAATCGTCCTGAGCTGTGGAGGAACTCCGACCCCATTGGTCCATTACAGAGAAGGTGGGGGAGGGGGTTCAGTATGTGGCTTCATCTATATTGTCATCACTGTCTCCTCCAAACTCTTCACCGTTATCGAAATAGGACATGATGTAATCCGTCTCCTGCCAGGAAAGAAGTGAGGGGTGAGAGAGGGAACTCTGCCAGGGACATACACACTGAACGGACAACAACTCCCATTCTCCTTATTAAAAGTGCTTCCCTTTGTGATCCCGCCTCTCCAGTGATGTTTCGCCCCTAGTGGCGATTAGCTGCCACAGTCATTATAAATGACCCATCATAGCGGCCGTAATACCAGACAAGCCATTTAACCCCTTAACGACGCCCACTGTCTTTGATGGCGGCCGGTGCGGGTCCTTAGTCTACAGCGACGTCTTTTAGCTTTGGCTTATGAACGCTCATGCTCTAAGCAGCTCCTGAACAGAGCAGCCTGCTGAATACAGCTGTGATCGGAGGAAACTCCGATCCCAGCTGTTTAACCCTTTGATTGCCGCGATCTTGGATCGGGGCGATCAAAGGGTTAAACAGCTGGGATCGGAGTTTCCTCCGATCCCAGCTGTATTCATGATTAAAGGTGACTCCCTTCTTTGATCGCTTCACCAAAAAACAATTGATACGATCAAAAACCGGGGGAAACCTCTGCATTCATCCCTGGGGTCCTAGAAAGGACCCCAGGGCGGTCTGTTATGTAAGCCTGCTGTTAGGGCACACAATGTCATAGTGACACAGTGTAATGTATTAGTGTACAGGAGTAAGATAATACATTATAAGTATAGGATAAAGTTGTTAATAAGTTTTCCCTTCATGAGAGTAAAAAAAATAATTAAAAAAAAAAAAAAAAAAAAAGGGAGTATAAAATATTGTATAAAATATACTTTATTGCCCATACAAGATATAAAAACAAAAACCTACACATATTAGGTATCTACATGACCGTAATAACCTGATGAATTTATTTAACAAGTTATTTAGTGTGAACGGGAAAAAAAAAAATATGCTGCAAATCACTTCTTTCTATCTTCATCCCGCAAAAATAAATACAGTAAATTTTTTGTACACCCCCAAACTGCGCAGGAAAAAAAAAATACAATTCACCTGCATAAAACAAAACCTCATACAGCCACGTTAATGAAAAAATAAAAAAAAGTTATGGCTGCTGAATGGGCGGGGCATGACACAGGGACTCCCTGTGTCATGCTCCGCCCCCTCAGGCCCTGCACTAGGATAAGAGTGTATTAGTCTACCTGGAGTAATCCAGGTAGACTACACTAATCATTGAATAATATGCAACTTTCTAATACACTGTGTTTCAATTACGTCCCGTTTTCAAGATCTCTGCTTGCTGTCAGTGAACGGAGACATTAACTGTTTACCTGATAATCCGTAATCTCACAGTAGAAGATTTACAAAGCCTTACATCTCACAGCTGAGGGTCCGCTACTCTCCATTCAGGCTAGACAATCCTCTGTGAGCTACACACATCGGCGGCACAACTCTCTCTACTGTCCTGAGGGTTTGCTAGGATGTAGGAAAGAGCCATCAGCTCAGACGACTGCCTAAACCTGATACGCTGTAGCAAGCTCAGCTGAATGAACAGACTAGGTCAGTACTGGGTTTTAAGCCTTTAAATGTTCCCATTCACTGACAGCAAACAGAGATCTTAAAAAAAGGCAAGACATGGCAAAACAAAGTATATCAGAAAGCCGCAGAACTTTCATTATTTAATAATAAATCCCTATTGACATAAGACAGTAGAGCCCCTTTAAAAAAAAAAAGTCTAGCTCTTTAATAAGATGTTCTGCAGCAGCAGGGGCTGTATTGCGCAGTACGCTGTGACTAAACAGAACACACACCTCGGCTGCTGCAGACCTTCTTTGTTGAAAACGATGAGGACGTTTTAGATCAATCTCCAGTGAACAAGAAGCTCCCACTTTACTCTTTAAAAAGATGTTCTGCAGCAGCCGAGGTGTTAAAATGAATGATAAGACTATTAGGAGTCACCTTGGAGTTCTGAGACCTGGGCTATTATATGGTCACACAACTCCTTCTTCATTTACAGGGGGGAGGGGGAGGTATTATCCCGTATATAATGTACAGTAGTCGATTATAATATAGAACATCCATTACCTCCTCATGCTCCTCTTCATCATACTCTTCCTCCTCTTCCTTCTCTTCTTCCTCTTCCTTCTTTTCTTCCTCCTCCTCAGAGCTGACCTCCTCTTCCTTTTTCTCGAGGTTCTGAAAGATACAAAGCGTCTCAATGTTTAAACCGGAACTACAACTCTCAGCCAGTCAGTAATGATGAGGGTGAGGGTGACCACGCTACTAAAGAGTGTTTACCATATAATATATTCTATTCATCCGTTTCTGGGAAAGCTGTGTGTCATCCCACTCTCCTAGGGATCGGCCTAGTTATGCAGCAATAGAGAGGGGGTTATATCACTGCATCACCAGACGCATTTGCCGTTCAGAGGTCCGGCAAAGCTGGGTGACAACCACCGAGAAAACTGTAATGTCGGTCTCATTAGTGATAGGACTTACATTTGCTGTCAATTTGTCCTTTTACGCCCCCATTATGTACAGATGTAGCAGAGCTTAATTTGTTACGCTGATGGCTGCATTACCTGTATCGTGATAAGTCTCTGAGGTGATGTCACCTAACTTAGCTCTGCTACATCCGAACACAAGGTCAGCATCTATCTATCTATCCTATAGGAGTGACGTTTCATACACTTTTTCTATGACCGTCCAATAATCCAGAAGGATGGAAAATCCGCCACGTCCGCCCGTTGTGAGTCTACACACCCTGTCATGGCAGATAGTGATTGCTGCTGGAGCGGCGCTGCCTGTCAGTGACAGAGAACAATTACATGTATAGGTATTGTCTGAGGTGACGATGACTAGTCTAGTAATACAGCAATCATGGCTGCCTGGTGGGGGGGGGGCGGGAGAGGAATCTGAGGAGAATGTGACAGGAAAAATGCTGCTAATTCTCGCTTCATCGTTCCCACGCTTATCGCAGCAGTTCAGGGTCTGTGTGTAAGACTCAGAGAGAGCGGGAATGTTGGCGTACACAACTTTACGCTACACGGAGGTGAGAGGTGCATGCTGGGTACTGACTGCAGATGAAATAAGGGTCATGGAGGCATCTGATCCCTATTACTTGCCGTGCAGAGAAGCTGATGCAATGATTATTTACAGTATATAAGACTCTCCTGAAATACTCTGTGCTGCTGGGGCATTGATTGTCTGTCTGAGACCTCCCACTTACGTAATTATCCTCCTCACATTATTTTACTGCTCCTGTCACCTGCAGCTCTGTCCTCACCAACATAATCATATGAATGGACCGGCTGTAACACACTCCTCTCCTGAAATACTCTGTGCTGCTGAGATACCCTGGCTCCTTCTACGATCTCTCTGTGATCTCCCGCTTGTCGCTATTCTCCTCTTCACATCATGTCTGTCACATCCAGCCCGGTCCTCGGTAATGATGTGTATAGGTCACTGCCTCCCCCAAGATCAGCACACTCCTCTCCTAAAATACTCTGTGCTGCTGATTTACCCTGCTCCTTCCGCTATTTCCCTGTGATCTTCCTCTTGTCCCTATTGTCCTTTTTCACATGGAACCCTGTCCTCAGTAGTCACGTGTATAGGTTTGCTGCACCCAAAAGATCAGCACACCCCTCTACTGAAATACTCTGTGCTGCTGAGATACACTGCTCCTCCTACGATCTCTCTGTGATTTCCTACTTGTCTCCATTCTCCTCTTCACATCATGTCTGTCTCATCCAGCCCTGCCCTCAGTAATCACATGTATAGGTCACTGCCTCCCACAAGCTCAGCATACTCATCTCCTGAAATACTCTGTGCTGCTGAGATATCCTATCCTTCTATTATATCTCTATTCTCCTCTTCACATCATGTCAGTCACATCCAGCCATGACTTCAGTAGTCACGTGTGTAGGTCGCTGCCTCCCACAAGCGCAGCACACTCCTCTCCTGAAATACTCTGTGCTGCTGAGATATCCTGCTATCCTTCTATTATATCTCTATTCTCCTCCTCACATCATGTCTGACACATCCAGCCCTGTCCTTAGTAGTCACGTTTGTAGGTCGCTGCCTTCCACAAGATCAGCCCACCCCTTCCTTAAATACTCTGTGCTGCTGATATACCGAGATCCGTCTACTATCTCTTTGTGATCGCCCTCTTGTTTATGTTCCCCTCTTCACATCAAGCCCGGTCCTCAATAATCACGTGTACAGGTCACTGCTTCCCACAAGATCTCCTGAAATACTCTGTCCTGCTTTAAACCATTCAGTGCACCGCGCATTGCATTTTCATGATAACGGTTTTCTTGGAAGGGTCCACGTGGGTCCCCACACTGTGACAAATATGGAGGACATGGCGTTTCCGCTGACGTAGCTGAACGTTTATAAATCTAGAGTGCATCAATCATCGGGAGTGTCCGCCATCATCAGAGAGGTCCGCGGAACCTTCTCCAGGGACTACGAGGTCATTTGTTTGGGACTATCAGGATTTCTGGATCATCAGGTGCCAGATAAAGAAGAGCAGAGGCCGCGTAAAAGTCAACCTACCTCCAACTTCTTAATGATTTCCTCCTTATCCAGCGGGACCCTCTGCTTGTGTTTTGGGAGAATGATGGTGGACTCTGCAGAGAAAGCGAAAGGGAGTCAAGATTCTGAAAAATATTCATATGGAGGGTAAGGAAGAAGTAAAGGCTAGAAATCGCCAATGGTCTTACCATAATTTGCCACTAGAGGGCGACAGACTCAAATGGTTACAGCTCCTTTGTTATCGGCCGTTCTAGACACTATTTTCCATTTGCTGTGCAATTGAATGCAAACTATTGTTCTCTGTTATCAGCCGTTTCAGGCTGATTGTAGCATTACAGACCAGATCTTGTTGGTGGAAACCCCAGATATCAGATATAACGGACGAAGCTTTATTGTAGATTCCCTTTTCCCCAATAGCTGCATTAATTTTGTTTTGCAGGGTCTTCTGGGCTGGCTATAGGAGGGGGGTCCCAACTGGAGGGGGCATATGGATAGGGGTTGTCCTGATCAGGGATTTTTCAAAAAACATAATGTGCTGATGAACTTGTATATTAAATTCCTTAACCACTTGACGCATTATCACGTACATGTACGTGATAAGCATCGTAGGCAAGTATGGAGGGTGCCCACAGGCTGAGCGCGCCCAATACGCAGCGGGTGTCAGCTGTTTTACAGCTGACACTCGGGACGAACGGTCGGGAACAACGATTGCGCTCTTCCTGGTCATTTAACCCCTTAAATGCTGCGGTCAATCACGAAGTGTTGAAAAGAGGGGGCGGCCCCCTCCGACAGGTCATCGGCGCCCCCACACCGCGATCGGGGGCGCCGGTGATTGTAATGGCAGCCGGGGGCCTAATGAAGGCCCCCAGGTCTGCCTTTTGTCTGCCTCTGTTAAGCCGTGTCTCCGGTAGGGCTTAACAGGGGCCTGTGAAAATGACGATATACTGCAATACATTAGTATTGCAGTACATTGTACCAGCAATCTAACGATTGCTGGTTCAAGTCCCCCAGGGGGACTAATAAAATGTGTAAAAAAAAAGTTAAATAAAGTTATTAGTAGTAAGAAAAAATAATGTTGTTTTTTTAAAAGTAGTAAATATATATATATATAAAATAAAAACGATATATATTTGGTATCACCGTAATCGTATTGAGCCGCAGAATAAAGTTAAGTTGTCATTTTAAGTGTACGATGAAATCTGTAAAAACGAAAAACAAAAAAACAATGTAGGGATTAGTTTTTTCCACTTTCAGCCCACAAATAATTTTGTTTTCCGTTTCCCAGTACATTACATGGAAAGTACAGCTCCTCCCGCAAACAATAAGCCCTCACGTCGCTCTATTGATGGAAAAATAAAAAAGTTATGGCTCTTGGAACGCGGGATGTGAAAAACGAAAACATGAAAAATGGCTCAGTCCTTAACCCCTTAATGACCGCCGATAAGCCTTTTCACGGCGGTCATTAATGGGCTTTATTCTACAGCGCCGCCATTCCACGGCGCTGCATTAGAATAAAGTAAACAGAGCAGGGAGCCGTCAAATCTCCCTGCTCTCAGCTACCAGAGGCAGCTGAGGGCTGGGGGCGTCCCTGCTCGACCGGGTGAGATCGATATTAGTATCGATCTCACCCGTTTAACCCCTCCGATGCGGCACTCATTAGCGTGCACTGCATCTGAGTGGTTTTGGAGAGAGGGAGGGAGCTCCCTCTCATCCCACCGACACCCGGCGATACGATCGCCGAGTGTCTGTGTCTCCGATGGCAGCCGGGGGTCTAATAAAGGCCCCCAGGTCTGCCTGGAGTGAATGCCTGCTAGATCATGCCGGAGGCATAAACGGACAGGCAGTAATACACATTATTATAGCGATCGGAGGATCGCATAGTGAAGTCCCCTAGTGGGACTAGTAAAAAAGAAAAAAAAAAGTTGAATAAAGTTAATAAAAAAAAATTAAAAACCCACTTTTTCCCCTTACAAAAATGCTTTACTATTAAAAAAAACCACAATAAAGCAAAAAAGTTACACATATTTGGTATCGCCGCGTCCGTAACGACCCCGACTATAAAGCGGTTACATTATTTAACCTGCACTGTGAACGGCGTAAAAAATAAAATAAAAAAACTATGGAAGAATTGCTGTTTTCTGTTAATCCGGACTTAAAAAAATGTGATAAAAAGTGATCAAAAAGTCACATCTACTGTCAAATGGTACCAATAAAAACTACAAGTCGTCCCGCAAAAAACAAGACCTTATACAACTATGTTGACGCAAAAATAAAAAAGTTATAGCTCTTCGAATGTGACAATTGAAAAATTGAAAAAATGGCTTGGCCATTAGGGCCCAGAATGCAATGTGGGGGAAGGGGTTAATTAAAGAGTAAATAAACTTTCACAAAACTTTGGATGTGTCATAGAGACATATTAAAAGTTTTGATGGGTGGGGGTCCGGGTTCTGGGTGCGGAGTCACATAGAACGTCTAGGAGCCGTCTTCAGCCTAACAAGGAGCGCCGATCAGAGCCGAAGGTACAGGGTGCTCAACTGAGTGTTTCTGCACCTTTGTTTTAGCAACGATGGGGGTCTCCACTGATGAAAACTTTTGCAAAAGAGCTTTTACTTTTTAAAGGGGACACAACTTTTATGGATTAGGCCTCAAATACGGCAATATGCATGTAATGTAAAGCATGAGGGAAAATACACTTACTCTCTTTCTGTATCTTCCTCACTTTGATCTTCAGCTCACGAGGCAAAAGTTTCCAATCTGGAAAAGACATTAACATTAAATGAAGATAACAGGCCAGGTTTCTGCAAAAATGCATCTTTGATGTCATTTTGTATTCATGGAGGCCTTCCCCATGGTCCTATTTATCAGGGCCCCCTCAATGGCACAATTTCTGGGGGCACTCCATATGGCACTATCCAATGCATGGGGGCACTCCGGATTGAAACCATTTATGTGTAGTCCTATAGGTGGAAACCTTTCATAGGACGCCTTCTGGATGGAACCATGTATAGGGAGCTATGTGGATGGCACCATTCATGGAGAATCCCTCCGGATGGCAGTATTCATGGGGGCCCTCTGTATTATCTCATGGAGAAGCCCACCGGATGAAGCCATTCATTGTGAGCCCTCAGGATGGTTCCATTCATTAAGGGAGCTCTTTGGATGGCGCTATTCCTGAAGGAACCCCAGGATGGTGCCATTCATGGGGAGCCCTGAGGAGGGTGCCACATTTGGAGGGCCCTCATGATTGTGGCATTGATGTAGGGCCCTCAGCATGGTGCCATTCATGTAGGGCCCTCAGAATGGTGCCATTCTTGTAGGGTCATCAGCATGGTGCCATTCTTGTAGGGCCCTCAGCATGGTGCCATTCTTGTAGGGCCCTCAGCATGGTGCCATTCTTGTAGGGCCCTCAGCATGGTGCCATTCTTGTAGGGCCCTCAGCATGGTGCCATTCTTGTAGGGCCCTCAGCATGGTGCCATTCTTGTAGGGCC
The DNA here is from genome assembly GCF_050947455.1 of Rhinoderma darwinii. NCBI lineage: Eukaryota > Metazoa > Chordata > Amphibia > Anura > Rhinodermatidae > Rhinoderma > Rhinoderma darwinii. Next base: position 8,842,053 of record NC_134698.1, on the reverse strand, counting down.
CTCAGCATGGTGCCATTCTTGTAGGGCCCTCAGCATGGTGCCATTCTTGTAGGGCCCTCAGCATGGTGCCATTCTTGTAGGGCCCTCAGCATGGTGCCATTCTTGTAGGGCCCTCAGCATGGTGCCATTCTTGTAGGGCCCTCAGCATGGTGCCATTCTTGTAGGGCCCTCAGCATGGTGCCATTCTTGTAGGGCCCTCAGCATGGTGCCATTCTTGTAGGGCCCTCAGCATGGTGCCATTCTTGTAGGGCCCTCAGCATGGTGCCATTCTTGTAGGGCCCTCAGCATGGTGCCATTCATGGAGGGCCCTTTTAGATGGTGCCATTCATGAAGGGCCCTTTTCGATGGTGCCATTCTTGGGGAGCTTTTGGCATGGTGCAATTCATAGGGATCCCTCAGGAGGGTGCCACTCTTGTAGGGCCCCTCATGATACCTGCTTCCAAATATCCTATAGATTATAATAGAGAGTGAATTTGCGGCACTTCAGGATCAGTTTGCGATCCAGAAGTCAGACATTTATGGCTAATCAAATGAACAAGCAATAAAAGTGTTTTCATAGGAAAGCCCCTTTAAATCCACAATCACTAGCTATCCTGAGCGATGCGCCATACACAGAATATATCATCTATCACCCCATTATATCACCGCGCCACGGTTATTACTTCTTTTTATTGGGTTGCAGTAATAGCCCTGACCTAATAATGGAGTAGATCAGCGAGCCTACAGATCTTTCCCTTCCTGAACACAATAGAGCAGCGAGATCTTACCGGGGTTCCAGTCAATGGCATTGTCAACAGGTCCAGACGTCTGATATTTATCAGAGTATCGTTCCACATCTGAGCAGGAGAAAAAAAAAAAAGAAGAGGATAAAAATAGAGGCAGCGCCGCGTGCGTCACCGACAGGCAAAATCAATAGAAAAACGTAGACAGTGAGGGCAGCAGCCGTCGACCAATCAGAGGTGACTGAGCCTCAGCCTGCGGGTAGTCGCTGGTGCAACGTGTGGCACAAAACAGGAACCGTCTTTATATATAAAGCCATGCACGGACGCGGTCTCGTTACCTCACTATATGACAATGCATTGACCCGAGGTAATAAATCCTGCACAGACAGATGGCGTGACGGGCTCCCGCTAATTAATCTCCTCTGCCGGGCACTGGGTTATGAAGACGACGTGAGACGCATCAGCTGGAGACTAATCTCTCGCTACAACCAAACAATAAAATGACGGGGACGACTATCCGACAGCACATGATAAACATGGCTGCTGCTGGAAGTACAATACAATTCCTTTAATCTGGCATCTGATAATCTAGAACATTTTATTTCTGGCAAAAAAATTCAAAATTTTATATACTTTTCTAAAACTATCTGATAATCCAGAAAAAATTGATAATTCGGAATACCTCAAATTAAAGGAATTTTACTGTGCTAGGGGAACTAAATCGTTTTCCTTAACCCCTTGCTGACTGGGTTATATACGATAAGGTCCAATAATTGACGATCATGCACAGAATAAGAGGTAAATACATAGGAACTCCACAGACCATGAAACAAAGTGATTTCATGTGGATTTAGTATTTATTTTGTGGAATTTCCTTTTGAAGTCGCTGTATCCTTTAATATACTCTTTTATAACTATCCAATAATCTGGAAACATGTATAATATAGCTATTAAAACTGGTGCACAGACAAAATGGAGTAGTTGCCCATGGCAACCAATCAGGAAGCTACTTTCATTTTCCAAAGGGCCTCTGAAAAATGAAAGGAGGAATCCGATTGGTTGCCATGGGCAACTGTTCCCCTCTCACTTTGTACCAGTTCTGATACATCCCCCTATGTATATACCAATCAGCTTCCAGCTTTAATTTTCCAGAGGCCATTTGTAGAATGAAAGCAGTGATCTGATTGGTTGCTATGGGCAACTGCTCAATTTTGTCTGCACTAGTCTTGCTGAATCCCTCCAATAGTGTAGGAATAATTAAAGGGGTAGTAAACGACTGTCATATATATACTTGATAAGACTATAATGCTGCATCTTTAGCTGTATCCTCTGCCCCCCAACTCCACATACTGTAGAAATCTTTACCACCTCTAGGAGGCGATCTTTATATTGCTGCGTTTGACTCCTATGAGCCTGAATAGAAGCCATATACAGATTGCCCCTAGTGGTGTGGATGTATGGATGGACATCTTTATCTGAAGCTCACTAGTATGAAAGTGCTGGCGGCAAATATCAATATGGACCATCATCCCTTCACTGGTGTAGTGGGTCAAATTATCAGGTCTCCACATGAGCATGGATGCCAACCACTCCCTTTGGCACCTGTTGCTAAGCAACCCCGACAATGGGGAAATTAGAGTTAATTGCAGGCGGCCATTATCATCCCCCAAATCGCCCATTATCGTGCCCATTCAGTGTAGGCACCTTAATAGCTCACCGAAAGTGTTGAGAAAAGGGGCGCTGCCTCCGCCGGAACGATATATTTAGCATAATTTATGCCAGAAACTCGTGTCAGTTGTGGTACAAATCTACACCTGATCATGGCAGACGTAGATTTGCATTTCTGTTGCACGGACAGCCAAAGATGCGCCAAATTTATTAAGAGGTGTGCACCTCTTAATAAATTTGGCGCATTTCCCAACTATGTAAATTAGTTTAAGACTGGCGTTTAAAAGTGTGTGGACAGTGGATAATCTTTCAACCTGCCGGCCCTGTAAAAACTTACAGTAAAGCGATGTAACAAGATGGTAGCCATAAAACCTATCTCTATGGATATAGTCAAATTCATCTAATACGGCATCCAAGGGACCCACATTTTGCTGGATTAGAGACCGTACGGATTACCAGACGGACAGAAAGTAGTCCCGAAAAATGAGAGATCCTAAAAACCAGAGAGAGATGCTGCCGGCGAATATAGGATCATATTTCGGCATGGACGCGTCGGGTCTGCCACAGCTGAACTTACACAGCCGCTCTCTGTTAAGGCACCTAGATGGTCCCGAGCGAGGGACCCCCCCTCTATGTAGTCCATATGCCCAGTTAGGGCATTCGGACAGGGGTTCTTGTTCTGAGACAACTTCTTTATTTTATTTTTTTAATTTAAAGGGTTTATTTTTGCATTTTTACTTTAATATCACCAAAATAATAAAATGATGAGGGACCAGAAAAGGCCCATTCAATGCGTGACGTCAGACCAGCACCATTTCAGGGCATTTTCCTCCAAAAACAAATAGATGTCAATATCATATGTCCATTCACACTAAAGGATACCCGAGAGATTACGTGTAAGGCCCCATTCACATCACGTTATTGCTCTACGTTTATCGTGTCGTCTGCAAAGCTCCCGACGTACACGATAAACGTGTTTACGGGGCTCCTTTACCCAGACGGAGAGAAAAAGAGTGTCCTATTGCTGGTATAATTTTTTTTGAATGAAGACTACTACTCTATTTCATCCTGAGGGTTCCTACAAAAAAAAAAAGAACGTATACCACAGGTTACCCGTTTGTCAACATGGGAGCCTATGGGTGAGGGATCCCACTGTATGCCATCCGTTACAGGTATACGCTAAACATATACCTCGGGGAGCTCCCGACATCACTGTCCATATATAGACAGTGACGTCAGTAGCAGTGTCGGAGTCCCCAGGCAGAGTGTTACCTGATGCTCTGCCCCGGGGACTCCGGGGCTAGGGAAACTCCTGACATCACTGTCCATGTATGGACAGTGACTTCAGGAGTTTTCCCAGGGCCAGTCCCCGAGTGACATAGCCCACTACATGCCATACAGTGGGATACGTTTTGGCCTTTCGGGAGACTTCCCAACGCATACCTCAGAGGGAATGTCAAAACGTGACGTGAATGGGGCCTAAATTGCAGCTATACGAGCCTGAGTGAGACAATCCCTTTATTCACTGCATAATCAAAAGTTCTTCTAATACTTTGTGTTAGACTTCATCCCCACCTGCGTCAGAGGAACATGATCAGAACTGGGTTTTCTCCCCCATCTGGATGCAAAGAATGTTCCCATTCACTGGCAGCAAGCAGAGCTTTTAAACACAAATTATTTTAGAAAGCAAGCGTACCTTTTTTGGGCGCTGCGGGTTTGATGTAATAAGGAAGGCTCTTCATGGCTCCTCTCAGTTCCTGTTTTAAGGCCAGCATATATTCAATCTCCTCACCCGTCTGTAGCGGCACTGGCTTGAAGTCTAAGGCCTGGTACAGGAAGACAATGTATACATGGGCACGAAGAAAAGATGTAGAGACGCTATGGCATCGTGGAAATCACGATAAGGGATTGTCGGGAGCAGACACCATCTTGTAATATGTCCTTAGTGGGTACGCTGACCCAACAGTGGGGAACCCGTTATCAGGAACCAGTACATTATAGGGCTGTATCAAGCAGGGGATCTGTCCCCTTGTTTAGCTCTACAGGATGTTTTTTTTCATCCGTAGCATTTATTTCGGGGTCCAATCCAAGTTTCAGGACCTTCCACAATCAGCTTTACTCCAGGGGACCCCGAAAATTAGATGAGGTTGTCAAAAAACCACAATCTCTTTTAAGGGTTTTGCTGTTTTACGTAACTAAAGCTTAATCATTGTATAATGAAAAGTTCTGCAACTTTCTAATAGGTTTACGTTTCCAAGATCTCTGTTTGCTGTTAATGAATGGGAACACAATCAGCATGGAATCCAGCTTGTTAAAGGGGTATTCCCAGAATCGACAAATTATCACCTATCCATAATACAGCCGATAATTGCCTGATCGCTGGGTCCCCCACCGATCACGACAACAGGGGTCCCAAACCCCCACTCCTCTGCACTGCAACCCTCACAGTGAGGAGGAGCTTGAATGGAGCTTCGGTGGGGCATGCGTCTGCCGCTCTATTCAATGGCTGTCTCAGTTCTATAGACTTTGAATGGAGTGCTCGAACACTGCTCCATTCAATGTCCTCCCCACTGCGGTAGAGCAGTGAGTAGTAACAGGGGGGGGGGGGGGGGGTTCAGGACCTCCGTTCTTACGATTAGTGGGGGTCCCAGCAATCAGACAATGATCACCTATCCTGTAAAAGGTGATTCTGGGTCAACGCCTTAGGCCGAATTCAGACGACCGTAGCATACATCGGTGTGACGGCAATTAAAACAATGGCCGTCACACGAACGCATGTATTTCAATAGCGCCATTCACGCGGCCGTTGTTTCAACGGACCGTGTGAAGGGTCCATTGAAGAATAGAACATGTCCTATTTTGTAGCGTTTTCACGGATTCCTCGATAGACTCAAGTCTATGGGGATCCGTGAAAACAGGACCCGCACGGGGGCAACTCGGACGTGAAAAACAGCCGTTTTTCACGTCCGAGTTTCCCCGTGTTCGCCTGAATTCGGCCTTAAAGTTCATAGACTATTGTCTAGACCGGTGTTCTCAATATTTTAAGTATCTTCTACTCAAATAAATTACCTAAATTCCCCTCAAGGCTATGATCATACACTTTGCTGCACCTTTTAAAAAATACAACATGAGGACAGTGCGAGTACCCCCGGGGTACATGTAATACAGGTTAAGAGCCCAGAGTCTATACTATAAAGAGATAGAGACATAGCAGACTATAAGTATTAGGTCTGTAAAGTTTTTTTAGTCTCCGGATCTAAATAAGAATGTTTCCATTCACTGACAGCAAAGATCTCGAAAATGGCGATACATTGAAATACAAATTTTTCATTATAAAATGAACTTTATTTATATAAAACAAGAAGAACAATTCTAAATAAGTCTATGCAAGGATCCTATCATGCTTTCTGTCATGTTCGACACTCGATTTCCGAGTCACGACAAGAATCCAATACAGAAAAGTAATGACTAGTAAGGTCAGAGGAGCTCCTGAAGGGAAGTGGCAACCACTATGGGTGACATAAAATAGCGACCGCAGCAGTGGTCACGCTCTGAGTCCCTGGACTGTTACCTGAAGAATGAAATGTGGTATTACAAGGCCGGGTTCCCACAGGACGGATACTCTGTGTAAAAACCACGCGCCGTATCAGACCTGGAACCTGCAGTACATTCCGTCCGAAAACGGAATTATCGGACGGAATTTCCGCTGCTCATACATACGTAGGTTGTTCTAATAGAGACGCGTCCCTCCATCGCAGTCCAGTCCGGCCTCCCTGGATGACGCTGCAGCCCATGTGACCACTGCACTGGTCTTTCCTCTAAAACGTCCATATACTTATGAGGTATATGAAAATTACATGTCCTGATAGGACCACCCCTTTAGTCAAAGGCATTGTATAGGATCACAAAAACATGGCTGCTCAGCCCGCGATTCTGCTCCATATTTCACATTGCCAGCTATGACATAACCCTACGTCAAATGTCAGTAAGTAGTTAAGTAAATACAGCTGAGCTGCAATACCCCAAACAACCTGTGGACAGGTGTGGCGCTGTTTCTGAAAGAAAGCAGTCATGTTTTTCTCATCCTGGACAAACCCTTTAAGAGTGTAGCTCCAAGTTAGACCTAAAATTTAATAGGAAAAAACAAAACAAAAACATCACTTACAGGAAACAGAGGGGGAGGCTGAAGGGTGGGTGGAGGCAACGTTTCACCCCTTCCAATGCCAATGGCCTGAACATTAAATGTCATCTGGCCCCGGGCCCCACCTCTCCCCCGTCCTGCCATCTTTTCAGCTCCACTTGACAAAAAACATAGACCTGTGTGAAAAACAGAGACGTTAGGGTTCACTCCTACAAATCGTGGAAGTTCAACTAGTAGTTATGGAGGGGGTCCTATACTTTAAATTATGTCCACCATGGTGGGTATATAGCTGGGTCCCCCCAAATTTGTCCTATACATGTTTCCCTCTGCCGTAAAGGGAATGTGTCATCACAGACAACCCCTTCCAGATAGCAGCCAACACGGGTCCAGCTACTGGCACCCCCAACAAACAGCCAGGAGAAGCTGTAGTATTTTACGGTCGTTCAGATGCAGGGTGTCTCTCCGTTCTGGCTCACAGAGGACGTTCCCAAGCGATTTACCCCCCACTATGACATTCATATGAGGTGAATGTGATAAGATGACGCTAGACAGGGAGCGTCGCTATACATGGAAACATTGAGAAGAACTTAGCGCTACGACCGTCATTTCTAAGGATCGATCAGGGTCCAGGGAGGTAGATGCCCACCGATCAGTAAATGACGGCATATCCTAGCAATATGCCGTCACTTACTACAATCAGAAAACCCTGTTAATAGCAGAAATAGCGTTCGAAAAATCCCTGTGAGTGATTGAAGTGGACAACTGAGAACAGACGGATGGCAGAGTGGTCTTGCGGGTGACAACTAGGCTCTGCCATCATGGCTTATAACCTTAGGCTGCGTGACTTTAAATCCCCTCTTGGCCACCGTAGACCTTTTTTATGTCTATAGGGGCATTCACACAAAGCTGGGGGAGGGGCTAAACTAGTGTAACCCTCTTGTATCCCAATCAGCTCAACGGCTGATTTAACCCCTTCCCGCACCTAGACGCGCCATTACGTCTGGGTAATGTATAGAGCGCGCTCATGCGCTATAGTCGCATTCAAAGAGCTATAACTTTTTTATTTTTCCGTCGACATACTTGTTTTTTTGCGGGAGTAGATGTACTTTTTAATGCCACCATTTTGGGGTACATATCATTTTTTTATTAACTTTTTTTGGGGGGGGGAATAGAAAAAAAACCTGAAATTCCGCCCTTGTTCTATGCGTTTTAAATTGACGCCGTTCACGGTGCGGCATAAATAACACGTTACCTTTATTCTATGGGTCGGTACGATTACGGCGATACCACATATGTGGAGGTTTTTTATGTTTTACGACTTTTGCACAATAAAAACACTTTTGAACTAAAATTATTAGTTTTTGCATCGTCACTTTCCAAGAGCCGTCATTTTTTTATTTTTCTGTCAATGTAGTGATTTTTTGGGCTTGTTTTTCGCGGGACGAGACGTAGTTTTGATTGGTACTGTTTTGGGGTGCATGGGACTTATTGATTAACTTTTATTATGACTTTCGCCATGGCTTTTTTTTTTTTTTTACGGCGTTCACCTTGCGGTTTAATTTACATATTAACTTTATTGTTTGGGTCATTACGGTCGTGGCGATACCACATATGTGTACTTTTATTTTTTTTTTTTTACTTTTACTAAAGAAAACCACTTTTTATGGAAAAAATTGTTTTTATTTTTTTACTGTAATTTTTATTTTACATGACTTATTTATTTTTTTAGTCCCACTAGGGGACTTTATACTGTACGATCTTCAGATCGCTGCTATAATGCTTTGGTATACTTAGTATACCAAAGCATTATTGCCTGTCAGTGTAAATCTGACAGGCAATCTATTCATGTGCCCAGGGCAGACCTGGGGGCTTTTATCAGGCCCCCGGCTGCCATTGCACCCCATTGGAGGCCCGCGATTGTATTTACGGGCCGCCGATGGGTGAGAGAGGGAGCCTCCGTAAACAAGTTACATTGACATCGCTATTGACTGCGGCATTTAACGGGTTAAACGGCCGCGATCAAAGTAAACTTTGATCGCGGCTGTTGGAGCAGGAGCTCAGCTGTCATCAGACAGCCGAGCCCCGGCTCCAGACTGCATGGGGGGCTTAGGCTGGGCCGCCGTAAAAAGGCGACGGCCTAGCCGAAGGCCCCTTAGTGACTGCCGTGAAAAGGCGTATTGGTGATTACTAAGGAGTTAAATGTTACCAATAGAAACTACAACTCCTCCCGTAAAAAATAAGCCCTCACACCGCTGTATTTCGCCATACTTGGATACATTTATGGTATATTTATTCGCTATCTTATTGGATCCCCACTAATCCAGAGTACAGGGGTGTCTGATCCCCGGCCCCCGGCCACACACTTGCGATTAGTTTCCATTTTAATCAATGAGTTTCCATAGACTTTGACGGTCACCCATCCATTCATCTCCTTCTAACCTGATTCTATATAATGGGGGTCCCACCACTATATGATACATGTTTTAGGTCTTTGGCTATACATTACAGCAGGAGTCAGCACCCTTCTGCACTCCAGCTGTTGTGAAACTACAATTCCCAGCATGCTTTGACAGCCTTTGGCTGGAATAATAAAGCATTCGGCTGTCATGGAATGCTAGGAGTTGTAGTTTCACAACAGCTGGAGTGCTGAAGGTTGCTGACCCCTGCATTACAGGTGTAGAAATCTTTAGATCTATAAAGAGCACATAGTAATAAGTACAAGGCACGCTGGGACTTGTAGTCTTATTGTGTTCCTTTAGTATAATAAATACATATGTATATGAAATGTCTGGTAATTTATTCACAACTATCCCTGCTCTCTATACAATGACATATCAATGACAAGCAGTTACGGCTCCCTGCGCTATGTATCGCTTCATCTTTACCTTATAGCATACTTCCCCACACGTGAAACGCAGGAATCTCGGCGCCGACTGATGACGTCATCGTGGTATTGGATTATTTTTTCATTTACATTTTTTTTTTATGCGAATGATTATTTGTCTGTCTAGCTGCCAATTAGGTACTGCACAGCCAACCAGCAGCAAGCCCGGGGGCGGGACGATAGCAAGAGCTACAGGGGAGCAGGTGGTTTCTATGGTGACGGGAGAGCTATATTAGGAGGGGGTGGGGTCTGGACGGGTCATTATGCTGCACACGAATAGGGAAATAATGAAGGCTCTAGGGGCAGCTGCTGGGCCATAGGAGGGGTCTGGTCATGTGACTGCTGCGCAATCTTCCGTGTGTAGCCGCGTCTTCCATGTGGCTGGCACATTATGAGGGCGTCTGTGGCTGGCACATTGTTATGAGGGCGTCTAGCTGGCACATTGTTATGAGGGCATCTGTGGCTGGCACATTGTTATGAGGGCATCTGTAGCTGGCACATTGTTATGAGGGCATCTGTGGCTGGCACATTGTTATAAGGCATCTGTGGCTAGCACATTATGAGGGCGTCTGGCTGGCACATTGTTATAAGGCATCTGTGGCTGGCACATTATGAGGGCGTCTGTGGTTGGCACATTGTTATAAGGCATCTGTGGCTGGCACATTGTTATAAGGCATCTGTGGCTAGCACATTATGAGGGCGTCTGGCTGGCACATTGTTATAAGGCATCTGTGGCTGGCACATTATGAGGGCGTCTGTGGCTGGCACATTGTTATAAGGCATCTGTGGCTGGCACATTGTTATAAGGCATCTGTAGCTCGCACATTGTTATGAGGGCGTCTAGCTGGCACATTGTTATGAGGGCATCTGTGGCTGGCACATTGTTATGAGGGCATCTGTGGCTGGCACATTGTTATGAGGGCATCTGTGGCTGGCACATTGTTATGAGGGCGTCTGTGGCTGGCACATTGTTATGAGGGTATCTGGCTGGCACATTGTTATGAGGGCGTCTGTGGCTGGCACATTGTTATAAAGGAATAAGCGGCTGGCACATTGTTTGAGGCATCTATGGCTGGCACATTATTATTGAGGCATGTACGGCTGGTTGAGTTTTTGGGGTACTTGCGGCTGTTATCGTCTTATAGAGTCTTCTGTGGCTGGCACACCCGTTGGGCTACAAGCGGAAAAAAAAATTGCTTGCTCTGTATATGGAAAATTTGGGGTTATGCAAAAATGGTGGCAGGGTCAACGTACGACTAGGGGCATCAATTACGTCTGATACTCCGGAATTTCTGATAACCGGGCAGATCGAAATTTAGCTGCATCTGAATATTGAAACGAAATATTATTTTTGAATTTCTGGCCCATTGGGCTTTACAATTTCTTATTTCCTGCCCTTCACCCCCTGGACCTAAAGACGGGGTTAGAAGAGCCCCAAAATTAGTTGTTTAACAATTAATGGGGTCAAACCCCCCTTTTAGGGTTTAAGGCACTGGCCATTTAGGTTTTCATACCCCACATGCGTCCCAGACGCCCAGTGGGACAGTTTTGGATTATCATCGCTGCGCTGCTTCCCCGAAATACTGTGGCTGGCACTATGATTGACTCTGTTATGGGGGTACTATGGGACTATTGCTTTCATACGTGCCACAGAACATCTAAACTGGTCACACGAGCTTCCCTCCCATTCAATTTGCCACAACTTTATTAAGTAATGTACAAAATATGTTGGCTGTGTCATAAATACAATGACTATTTCTGTCACCCTGGTCGGACCCCGCAGCGTCACCTGGATCAGGATGTTCAGTCCGGACCGTCACTCAAAACATCAATGGCGGAAACCCCGAAATCTATCACCTTGTTTCTCCTGTGTGCAAAAATACCCCCATTGTGGCCCTAATACGCTGCCTGGACACACTGCAGGGCCCAAAAGGAAGGGAGCACCCGGTGGATTTCAGGACACATTTTGCTTGAAAATGTTTTAGGCCCCACTGCACATTTGGAAAGACATTGAGCGCCAGAACGATAGAAACTCCCCATAAATGACCCCATTTAGAAAACTAGACCCCTCAAGGTATTTATCTAGGGGTGTAGTGAGTATTTTGACCCCGCAGTTCTTTGCTGAATTTAATAAGATAGCGTAAAAAATAAAATTTCGATTTTTCTTCACAAATGTGTCATTTGTCGGATTTATTTTTCGTACACAGTACATGAAACGGAGAAAATGCACCCCGACATTTATTGCGCTGCTTCTACTGTTTTCACAAATACCCCCTCTTAGGACGTAATCCATTGCCTGGCCGCATGGTGGGGCCCAGGAACCCCTGGAATGGTTTTCAGGACATAATTTTAGCTTGAATGACTTATAGGCCCCACTCTGTCTTTACAAAGGATTTGAGCTGGCAGAACGATGTAACACCCCCAAAAGTAACCCCATTTTGAAAACTACACCCCTAAGGTATTCATCTAGGGGTGAAGTGAGTAGTTAAAGGCCACGTTTTGTTGCAGGAATTAATGCAAAGGTAGTGTGAAAAATAAAATAGAGTTTTTTTTTTTTTTTTCACAAATACTTCATTTACAGGACAAGGTATTCATCTAGGGGTGTAGTGAGAATTAGTATTTTTTGGTGGGGGGTCTTTCCCTGATGATATTCATCTAGGAATATAGTGGCAATTATTATTTTTTATTTTGCAGGTTTTCTTGTATTCCAATTTATATGTGGGCTGTAGTGTAATAAAAGGTGAAGGTAAAAAAAATCTAAATTTAGAAAAATGACAAAGTGCATAAGGGCTATAAAAAATATTTTAAATCAAATTATAAATTTAGGGTTGTATGGTACACCCGGAAACATTCCCTAATGCAGAGCTCTGGTTGGTCTGGGCAGGTGTCGCATTGGTAACTGGTTTCCCTCCTTATGCCGTTTTTAGAACATACGCGACATCTCTTTTGGGGGTCTGCTTTTTTTTTTGTCAGTAGGGGGCACTTCGGATGGAAAAGGTTGTTCTGGGACAATTCTTTTGCTTGACTTGATGATGCCACCCCTCCCCTCCCCTCCCCTGGGCCTGCTCTCCAAATATAAGATTTTTTTTTATCACCTTTTCTTAATATTCAAGGTCAGATCCCTGGTTTCCCGCCTTTCTAACAATCACAAATGAATTGTATAGGGACACTTGGATGAGGTGAACGGACAGTTTTTTGTACCATATCCTGGATTTTGGTTGACCAGGGACTTTGGCAGGTCTTTTTGATTGCGGCATAGGGTGCCACAGGCCATGGCTTTTTTTCTCGGACAGGCACCTGAAGAGGGGTATGCTGGAATAGAAATTGTCCACATATGAGTGGTAGCCCTTATCGAAAAAGAGGGTGCAAAAGGTCCCATACAATTTTCCCACTGATGTTGAGTGAAGGGGGGCATTCTGGAGGGACAATTTGGGAGTCTTTTCCTTCATACACCCTAAATTTGTAATTGTAGCCCGAGTCACTCTCACATAATTTATACATTTTTAACCTGAATCGGGCCCTCTTATTTGGCAAATATTGCCTGAAGTGAAGCCGGCCTTTTAAAAAGAACCAGGGACTCATCCATGGCAATATTTTTTTCGGGGGTATATGTCTGTGAAAACTTGCCATTTAAATAATTTAAAAGTGGCCTAATTTTAAAAAGCCGGTCATGGCTGGGTCACTGTGGGGAGGGCAAAGGGTGTTATCCACGAAATGAAGGAAGGCAGTATGGTCTCAAAGCGCTGCCTCGTCATTACCTCTCTGTACATAAGTGTGTCGTACAGGACATCAGATGTCCAATAAGACTGAATTGTGGGTTTCTCAACCAAACCCATGTACAATAGGAGGTCCCGAAATGTTAAAATGTCTGCCGCAGCTACTGGGCGCCATACGCTATTTTTGGCGGAATAAGAGGTGGGGTGACCGGCAATAAAGTGAGCAGTGTATAAATTGGTCTGCTCAACCATCAGGAGTAATAATTCCTCTGAGGGAAATATTTTAAAAAAAAAGTCCTCCTCCCTAAACGAGTTGGATGCCCCTCACAGAATTACATTCTGGAACACGCGTAATATGACTCCGTGGGCACCAAACGAGGATCAATGGCACTAGTGCCAGATGGACAATCGTGCCTGCGGCTCCTTGGCTGTGGCTCCTCGTCACTGGTGCTAGTGGACGATGACAAAACTAAAAATTGGTCATCAGTCTCACTTGCACTTCTACCTAATTGCCCTCCCAACTAACGCCCTACAATTAACACTACCTAATGCCCTAAGTCTAACGCTAACTAAACGATACACTATTATTATTTTTTGAGATTTTTTTTTTATATATAAAGGCTAAAACTACCACACTATAAACCTAACGCTAATAAATGTTCCCTAACACTAGCCCTAACTAACTATTTCTAACGAATTGCCCCCCTAACTAACGCCCTACACTTAACGCTACCCAATGCCCTACGCCTAATGCTACTCTCTCTCTCTGTTTATATATATATATATATATATATATATATATATATATATATATATATATATATAAAAGTACAAAGGAGGGTGGAGGGTAGTAAATGGGGTACTGGGGGTGATCAAAAGGCTTTTCTGTTTCACTTTTCTAGAAATAAAGCACACAGCTCCGATCTCTTCAAAAATCTGACAGGAATGAGGGGAACGGAGCTGTTTGCCTTGCCTCCCTGCCTTTACATGCTGTGATTGGTCAGTCCGATTTGACTGACCTATCACAGCGATCGCCGTACGGGAACCACTGTGATTGGTCTCCTGACGGCTCCCTGTCACGATCAGCTGTCTACGACAGCTGTTGCCAGGGATTTATCACGGTGTTTGCACACAGTCACAGTTAAAGTAAATGACAGATATATCCGTCGCTCTGCGCGAAGTAACACTTGCCGGCGATTGATATATCCGTCGCTCGTCACTAAGGAGTTAAGGGAAACCACCTTAACATTCACTGGTTTCCTGCTGAGCTTGTGCTTATACTCCGCAGCCAGTCCGAAAAGTAGAGCTGCAATGTACAGCATGAGGGACAGCGCAGCAGCTGGACCAGTGATGTGGCCGGAGGTGGATTTCTGACTTCGTCAGACTCCCATTAGACATGCGGCTAAACTGATTATATATGCCCTAATGGAGCAAAGTTAAACCGTTATATCAGGGCAACCCCATGTCATATGCCCTACCATAAACGTGAGTCCCTCACTTGGCACCACCCTCTATTAGCCAGAGCAGAGAGCCACTTCACAGAGTGACAGTCCCTCTGCGGAACCATTCATTTACCCTTTCACCTATGACAGCACCCCTGGAGAGACATCACATTCACTGGACAGGAAGCCTGATGATATACGTAAAAAAGGACATACCTCTACACACCCAGTAGGGTTTTCTCTCCTCTGAAAGGGATTGTCCTGTGGTCAAGTCACTCTCTCCAGGTAGCAAACCCTCTAGCAGGTACTCACCTTTGTTCCTAGGGGTATTCTGAAGGTGTAAGGGAGCAACCTTAAAGCCCAATTCATACGACCGTGTTCGGTCCGTGATGTACGGACCGCATGTCGCACACATTTCCTGGGCCGGACACCGTACAGGGAGCCGGGCTCCTAGCATCATAGTTATTTATGATGCCAGGTGTCCCTGCCTCCCCGCGAAACTACTGTCCTGTGCTGAAAACATGATTACAGTATGGGACAGTTTTCCGGCAGTGAGGCAGGGACTCCTAGCATCATACATAACTATGATGCTAGGAGCCCGGCTCCCTGCACTGTGTTCGGTCCGGGAAATACTGCCGACATACGGACCGAACACGCTCATGTGTCGGAGGTCTGAGGCTGGTCTCTCCCTCCTCTCTTGGTCACCACTTCCCGCTACGAAGGTGGTAAGGTCGGGTCGGGTCTCCTCTGGGGGAAGAGGCTTCTGGGGTCAGGCCTGACTCCAGTTTGCTGTTTTCAGAGCCAGGACTCCTGGCCCAGCGTCTCGCCGGCGTACTTCAGCGACTACTTCCGGTCGCGCATAAGTCCCAGGAAGATCCTCCAGTCCGGTACTTTGAACGGCATTGGATCTTCTAGGAAACGTGGTAGGACAAGCAACTTTTTTTCATTATTAATCTTGTTCTTCCTTTGTATATTACATGTTTCTTAGGTCAGAGAGAGTTCCAGGAAAAATTTGGACAAAACTCGTAACCGAGAACGTGCTTTGTGTAACGGGAAGCTAGCGGCTTCATATCAGAAACATTATTGCCAGCTATGTTCAGATAGAGTCCACTAGCCTTGCCACTAGCGTCAAGGATATGGTACGAACTGAGGTTAGGAATGCCCTTAAATCCTCTAAAAAGAAGCATGACCTTCCTAGTACCTCGTCCGATTAGAGAACACAGGGCCTCAGTGTATCTGACTCTTCCAGTAAAGAGGTGGATATATTTGAGGAAGAAGGTGAGCTAGGCTCCTTTGAAAATTCCTCTGATGAAGATAGGGGTGGAAAGAACCTGTTTCCAGCTGAGAACGTGGATCAGCTCCTTACAGCTGTTCGAGCCACTATGAACATCGATGACCCCAAAGAACCCCGGTCCGTCTAGGACATTATGTTTGAGGACCTGGGTCTAGGAAACAGAGAACTTTCCCTATCCATAAAAACGTGGCCGGCCCCATTTAAAAGGGAGTGGAAGAACCCTGATAGGAAATTAAGTTAGTACAGCAAAAAGGTGAGGGGATGGCGGCGCTCCTCCGAGACTATTATGAGGTGGTGAAGTGTAGATCGCCGGCTGCCACCCACTGCAGTCCCTTGGTGCTAAATCCTTAGTACCTGGGACAAGGTGAGAGTCAGAAGGTGAAGAGAAAAAAAGCTGTGTAATTACGGGTATCGGCGCCAGGCTGAAGAGGATCAGGAACGTTGCTGATCCTCTTCAGCCTGGCGCCGATACCCGTAATTACAATGCTTTTTTTCTCTTCACCTTCTGACTGATAGGAAATTAGGCATTCCCAAGATTCTAAAGACCAAAAGTATCCTTTTGAGGAAGAAGCATGGACTGGGATAGTTTCCACAGGCTGGATGCCACAGTAGCAAAGATATCCAGAAAGAACACCTTGCCCTTTGAAGATCTGGGTTCTCCAATGGATAGGAATGCAGACTATTATTGAAAAAGGACTTGGGAAGCCCTTGCAGTGGCCTTTAAACCCGGTATTGCGGCCACATGCATGGCCAGGTCCCTAAAGATATAGATGGCTCAACTAGAGCTTCATCTTAGAGAAAAGACTTCTAGGGATCAGACACTGGCTTCCCTCCCGGTTTTGTTTAAAGCTGCAGATTTTTTTAGCTGATGCCTCCGTAGACTCTGTTCGTCTATCAGCTAGTTCAGCAGCTCTGTCTAACTCAGCCAGAAGGGAGCGAGGTATTTCAGGAAGCTGTCCTTGGCTTAATTACCTTCAGGGTCAGTGGGATCCTCAGACCTCCACAAGATCTTCCAACTACAGGGAACTGGAGGCAGTACTTCAAGCCATAAAAGGCACCATACCTATAGCCTCGGGGAAGAAGGTAAAAAAAATTTCAGACAATGCGACCACAGTGGTGTATATAAATCATCAGGGAGGTACAAGGTCAGGACTTCTGATGGAATTATCCACAAGGATTTTTTCTCTAGCAGAGCTTCATCTATTGTCCCTTTCTGCAGTCCAAAGAGAAAAGGGCAATCAGGTAGCGGACTTTTTAAGCAGAAAAGAGTTGCTACAATCAGAATCGGTTCCGGATGATAGTTACCAGGTGCGGGGGATCCATCCATAGATCTTTTTGCTACCAGAGAGAACAGGAAAGTGTTCAGATTCTTCTCCCTAGACCCCAGGGACAATCCTGTAGCAGTAGATACTCTCTCCTCTAGTGTCAGGGACTGTGTTATGCTTTTCCCCCCTCTCTCTCTACTACCAAGAGTATTAGGGGAAGACAGGGCCTCGTCAATTTAATCTCTCCATTTTGGTCAAAAAAACCATGGTTCACGTGGCTGAGAAAGCTGTCCTTCGCTCAACCATGGATTCTCCCAGACAGAACAGATCTCCTGTCCCAGGGCCCAGTGGTTCATCCCAGCATTACCAGGCTGCGCTTACAGCATGGAGACTGAGAGGGTGATTCTCAGAAAGAGAGATATTTTAGAATCTGTCATTTCCACATTATTGACAAGTAGGAAACCGGTTACCTCAAATATATATTTAAGGGTCTGGAAAGCTTTTCTCTCCTTCACAGGAATTGATATAAATCCCTAAACAGATCCTGATATACCCTTGATTCTAGATTTCTCCAGGCCGGGCTGGACAAAAAATTCAAGCTTAATGCGCTAAAGGTACAAATTTCTGCTCTAAGCTCATTTTTATTACTTCAGGTTAGTGGAACACCCCTGGATCAGGAGGTTCCTGATAGTGGCCTCCAGGATAAGACTTCAAATAAGATCTTCAGTCCCACCCTGGGACTTAAACTTTGTACTTACTGCCATGATGGGTTCATCCTTTTGAACCTCTAGACTCCCTGTCCATCAAGTTTCTCACTCTAAAGATGACCTTTTTACTAGCAGATTCCACCGCCCGTAGAGCAAGTCAAATTCAAGCCTTCTCTCCTTAAACTTTGGGGTTGGAGGATAGGGTAATTATGGAGACTTTACCAGGTTTCTTACTGAAGGTGATTTCCTCTTTCCATCAAGATCAAGAAATTATTCTTTCCCCCTTCTGTGACTCCCCAAAAAATCCAAAGGAGCAGGAGTTTAATTGCTTAGATGTGAGGAGGTGCTTAGTCCACTACCTAGAGGTCACAAAGGACTGGAGGTCTTCAGAGAATCTTTTTATTCATTTTCCGAGTCCAAATAGAGGTTCTGCTACTAGCAGGCCGACATTAGCAAGGTGGATTAAACAGGCCATACGCTTAGCTTATGTGGGCCAGAACATTAATCCCCCAGAACTCTTTGGAGCTCATTCTACTAGAGGCGTATCCACTTTTTGGGCAGAAAAACCTTGTAAAGTAGCTTAGAGAGACTAAAAAGTTCATGAAGTTCATTAAAAAAAAGTGTTTAAAATACACATATATGGTATCGCCGTAACCGTAACGACTCGTCTATTAAAGTTGTCGTTATTTAAACCACATGGCGAAGGGCGTAAAAAAATTCCTGCAAAAACAGCAGAATTTTTTTTTTATTTCACCCCCCCAAAAAAAAATAAAAAATGCAATAATTTATATGTACCCCAAAATGGTCGTATAAACTGAAAAAAAATAGTCCTCGAACAGCTACATAGACAAAAAAACTTTTTTTTTCACGATTATCGTGCAAAAGTAGTAAAACATGAAAAAAGATAAAATTTTGGTATCACTGTAATCGTACCAACCCATAAAATAAAGGTAACGTGTTATTTATTGTGCACGGCGCAACATTTATAACACAAAAAAACAATGGCGGAATTGTTGTTTTTTTTTTTCCATTTCCCCAGAAGTTATTAAAAGTTAATCCAATATGCCGTCGAAAAATCCAATTCATATAAAAAAACAAGCCAGCTACGGCAATAGAGACTGTTCCATCAGAACACCAGGGGTTCCAGCAGCCAGACCCAGCAGCCGAGCATGTATGGAAGCGTCAATGTGTCCGGTGCACCAGCAACCACTATAGTCCCTACATGCTGCTGATGGGCGCCCCCTCCTCCTGCACTATAATTGTACCTGTGTCGCAAGGACACAGGTACAATTAGAAGCAATGAATGACCGGGTACGTTCCGTGCCCGGCCATTCAGCGCCTTTCCACGAATGAAGCGACTGGTACCTTTTGTACCAGTGACGCTTCTGTCGATGAAAGGCGCTGACTGACTGACAGAGAAAGTCATCCTGCCCAGCCAATCAGCGCCTTTCATAGACGCTGTGTTCAACCCCCTGGAGACCTGCGCAGAAGAGAGCAGAAGAGAGCAGGTCTCCATGGCTGCCGGACGGCGTGGGAGCGGGAATAAGGTGAGTTTGAAATATTTTTTTTAAAAATGGTAATAGAAGTGTGGCTGTATCTGCGGGGGGGGGGGGGGGACACTTTATCTACGGGGGGTGTCTATCTACAGGGGGACTATATCTACAGGGCTGGGCTATATACAGGGGGACTATATCTGCTGGGCTATATGCAGGGGGACTATATACAGGGGGACTATATCTACAGGGCTGGGCTATATACAGGGGGACTATATCTACAGGGCTGGGCTATATACAGGGGGACTATATCTACAGGTTCTTGGGGGGACTATATCTACAGGTTCTTGTTCTGGGGCTGTACATATGTACCGAGCTTGGTTCTGGTGTTGTGTATAGAACCATATTGCTTGTGAAATGTACAAATAATTTTATGCTCGCGTTACATAAAAAGAAATGACACGTCGATTGGTAGAGAAAACAAACACGGCGAGGGGGAAGGAGATGTCGGGAAAGAGGTTGGGGGGCGGGGCGCCAAACTGAATCTTTGCCCCGGGTGCTGGAGAACCTAGCTACGCCTCTGCTTGGGAGCCCCAACAATCACCCATTGCTAGATAAGCCATCAATGTCTGGTATTGCAGCTCCTCTCCATTGAAGTGAATGTTGACAAGTGGGGCACTGTTTTTGGAAGAAAGCAGCCATGTTTTTCTAATCTTGGAAAAACCCTTTAACGCTACTAGTATCATAGCGCACACAGGTCATATCAATAAGGACTGCACTATTGTGTGCTTCAAATGAGGATGACTTCTGCTGAAACTCATGAGTCCTGTATTGCTGGGTCTCCATATTACGTCAAAGAGGATCTTTTTGTGGGCCAATCTGACCCTCTAAGTCAGGGGTCTCAAACACGCGGTCTGCACGCGGCCCCTGGGGCTGTCATCTGCGGCCCGCGGGACACAGAGCCGCTAGTATAGGCTCTGCTCCGAGACTCTGGAGTTCCCTGACATCGCTGTCCACATATGAACAGCGATGTCTGGGGCTTCCCCAGAGCCGGAGTCCCGTGCAGAGCGCTAGTACAGGCTCTGCTCCTGGACTCTGTGGAATTCCCTGACATCGCTGTCCATATATGGACAGTGTGTCAGGGTCTTCCCCAGAGCGGAGTCCCGGGCAGAGCGCTAGTATCGGCTCTGCTCCGGGACTCTGTAGAATTCCCTGACATCGGTGTCCATGTTTGGACACACGATGTCTGGGGCTTCCCAAGAGCCGGAGTCTCGGGCAGAGCGCTAGTATAGGCTCTGCTCTGGGACTCTGGGGAAGCTTCTGACATCGCTGTTCATACATCGACAATGATGTCAGGGGCTTCCCTAGCTCCAGCTCTGGGCAAGCCCCTGATGTCACTGTGAAAGCATCCGCGGAGGGCACTGTGGCAGCATCCACAGTGGGCACTGTGGCAGCATCCACAGAGGGCACTGTGGCAGCATCCGCGGAGGGCACTGTGGCAGCATCCGCAGAGGGCACTGGCAGCATCTACGGAGGACACTGTGGCAGCATCTACAGAGGGCACTGTGGCAGTATGTACAGAGGACACTGGCATTATCTAGGGTTGTGTTGCATTATCTACAGAGGGCACTGTGGCATTATCTAGGGGTGTGTTGCATTATCTACAGAGGACTCTGTGGCAGCATCTACAGAGGACTCTGTGGCAGCATCTATAGAGGGCACTGCGGCAGCATCCACAGAGGGCACTGTGGCAGCATCCACAGAGGGCAATGCGGCACTATCTAAAAAGGGGCTGCCCAATCATGACATGTGTGTCTGTCAAACGCTGCTAACTGAGCCGCCGGACTGCATTTAGCGACACTTAAACTGGAAAACTGGATTGTTGAAATAAGCACGTGGAGAAATATCTCAAATTTTAAACCTAGTGTTATTATAGTAATGTAGTGTTATAGTAGTTCAAATAACTAATTGATTAACAATAATTTTGTATTGTATCAAATTTGAAAGTAATGCGGCCCGTCAACTTCCCATTTTTTCTATATGCGGCCCACTAACCCGGCCGAGTTTGAGACCCCTGCTCTAAGTAATGATTCTTTATATGGGCAATTGGTGACAACAGGCTTTAAAGTTCTGTTTGTAGTACTTTGTTAAAATTCCAATGATCCGATATTGGATTAGCAGATACCAAACCAATAATTAAACGGAATTTAATAATTAAACGCCTATCTTTCAGGGCCATAACCCACTCAGAATTTCGCTTTACTTCCGTATTCGAATAATGAACCCTACGAAATCCGGTTTCATTGGGTGATTTTGACTTAAAATGGGTTTTGGAATTCTTGAACGCCAGATCAGCGGAATTTTTAGACCACTACCAGCCAATTTACCTCCAACATGTGGGCCAAGATACACAAATCAGACCAGGCTGCAGCGTCATATGGTCAGGCCCATCCTTTGTCTGATGCCCTCTTGTTCTAGTCCTTCTACATTGTAAAGGGGAATTCGTGTTCGGGTTGCAAAGTGGCCTCTTCTTCCCTTTTATATGTTCTCCTCATGATGTAGGAATCAAAAGATGAGCCGACTCTACCATCTCAAGTCTTCAATGAGAGCTTCGGAAAAATGCAGCAAATTGGCACTTTAGGTTTGTCTGATAACAGCCGTTGCGGAAAGCTTGAAAAGAAGTCATTACTTTTTTAACTGTATTGCTGAGAATAACGTCTTGTTAATAATAAAAAAAATAAATCGCTCCATAAGGAGCATGAAAAAAGAATCATTTTTAGACCGTGCAATTTCTTGAACCCTGTTGGAATTTATCTAAAAATTGCAGAACAATTTTTTTTCTATACAGTTCCATATAATCAATACTACAAATTACATTTTTGGAATAAAATGATGCATAAAGCGTAAATGCCACAAGTTATTTCTCTTTTTCAGTGTCCGATAAAAGCATAAAACATGTTTATAAGAGAATTGGATATAAGCCTAAATAGCAAATCTTGTCCGTATTTCATTTCTCCACTACTTACTTTTGTGCACCCTACTGACACTTTGACTCTTCCATCCTTCTAATATTAAAACCATCAAGTAACACTGTCTTTTTAACAAACTGTTACCGCAGGTGACACTGACATGTTATCCTTCACCAATAAAAAAGCGGTAAGTCAAGGAAAGGAAGATCAGTGAAAAAACAAAACATGAGTTACCAATACTTAATTTCACAACATTAAACATATAGAGATAATGAGATTTCTTACATCCGAGCAAGACCTGGTAGATCACCAAAACTGTTACCACCAGATAAAAAGTTCATCTTTGAGATAGGAGAAACTCAACATCTCGTCTTGCTGTAGAACTGAGAAAAATCCACAAATTTGATGTCCATCCTTCCATGGTGAGAAGGTAACTCAACTTTATGGGTCTGAACGCATGTGTAGCTATCAAGAAATAGGACACGTAGACAAAAAATGAAGAAGAACATGTACACTACAGCACCAAGACTGATCATCTGAGGTGTGGCTGGACTGATGGGTCTAAACCTGAGATCTTAGGAAGGAGCAGTTGACCGCATGTCCATCTCCACCAAGTAATAAATACTCTTCCATGTCTACAAATAACATACCACAGAAGGATAATGACCCTCGAAGTTTAAGACAAACTCGTCAAACAAGTTGCTGTCGGCTTCGAGCCGTTGACCTGCCTCCCCGGGACCCAGTCCTTGACATAGTTGAGTGTGTTAGGAATTACTTGGATTGTGAGAACTAGACTATGCACTCGACGTCTAAGACTAAACTTTGAAGGTGTTTACAAAAAACATGGACAAATATCTCTACACATTCTTACCATTTGAGGGAAGGGAGAGGGTGTTACATGGTTATAAAAAATAAAACACCCCGCCAACCCCATCCATTTCCCTAGTCGTGGCCCAACTATCTTAAACAACAGAGATTGTGCGGAGTTTTTATTCTGCTGCTCGGTCTGCGGGTCGGACTCCTAGTCATCAAACATTGATGTTCAATCCAATGCATAGGCCATGAAGGTTTTAGCTCCGGAAAAACCCTTTAAGGAAGTATTTCCTATATTCGGTTATGTACGACAATCCACATTGCACCTGCAGCTAAATGTTTTTTCCTTTTTGAGCTGAGATTGTGAAGGACCAATGAAAATTCATTTGTAGAGGATAAATCGTAACACAAAATACATCTGTCTATTAAGTTGTCCTTGGCGTGATGACCTTGGCATCAATAGAAAAGATCTTTTTGAATGGGTTTTATTGAATAATGGTGTTTTTAAGCTCTGTGTGCAGATGACTAAACACATCGGTTTCCATTGGAGTATAATGTGTCCAGATGACGAGTGTTCTGTACTTACGCACTACTAGGTAAGTCGTATTTGTGGGTGGATGGAGAACTGCATACAAGACGACAAAATAGCCAGGGTTGCGTGATGCTTATCTATTCATTGAGATCAATGTAAAAAATACAGGCCATGGCCCCCGTACCTCTCCATAGGGTCGTTCTGATCTGTGCAGAGAGTTTCTTTGTGAGTTTAGCTCCTGGGGACTACACACCAATAACTGCACAGAGGATATTAAATGTCATGTAAACATAAAAAAAGACCCAAAAAATCAATTCTCAGGTGACAGGGACCAACATCCATCTCCCTCTCTTGTTTGTGGGGGAACGAATTTCTGGTGGTGACGGAGTTCAATAGTCTGTCTCGTATTGTTTGTTATTTATCTTGGTACCATCGCTTCACCCAATTGGCCCATATTTTAATCAGCAGGAGACTTCATAAGGCTTGGTCTCCACTGTAACATGAAGTCACCTTTGTAAAATTGTGGCATTACCGTGACTCGAGCAACTTCAGATTTTCTCATGGCACAAAGTTGTGAAAGAAACTTACAGGACCATGTTGGAGAAGTGTTAAGCGGCAATTTTTGAAAAAGAAAATTGTAAATGACTCTAAATATTACTGTAAATATTGGATGTGTGGACCATGTCTTTTTGGAATGTAGCCCATGGACCAAATTGCCCAGTCTTGAAGTCTCCTGCCTAATGGACATCCTCTCGAATATAATTCGGTAACGGTACTTCAAGGACTACATTGATGCATCGCTCTCTTTTTTTTTATAATTTCAATTTTTTATTAGTTTCCAAAGTCATATAAAATAGCAACTTTCAGAAAATGATACAATTCCGAAAAAGATGAGGGGGTACTCACAGGAACTCAAAATAATAAATCTCAATGTATCACTTATATACAACAGTGCGTACATAGCAGAAAATAAAATAAAGAAAAAAACACATTCAACATTTGAAACATTGCTCACATATACACTCTGAAGATACAATACAATACAATACAATACAATACAATACATCACTACAAATATCAACACCTTTGCAGATGACCGTGATCCTAAAAAAAAAAGACCTCTAATAGGACCCTATAGACCCCAGACCAAAGGATAATCAACATCCCCAATCTGACGAATGTGACACCTGTAAATTTTTTATGGAGTAGAATTGCTTATATGAGGGCCCTGGGAGGTGTAATATGAAACCCATGGATCCCATCTATTATCAAACTGAGTAATGGATTTAACCAACAGTCCTTCCATGTTATGTGCGAATTGTACATGTTGACATGATTCTTTGGCAGTTAAAGGAGAATTGGACTTCCAAGTTCTCGCAATCATGGATCTGGCCACAAGTATAATATCACTGTTCGCACCTCCACATCAAATTCTGACCTGCCAATAAAACACAATGCTAATGTAGGTTGTATGTGAACGCAGAGACCAGTAACAGACTTTATAAGACCCGCCATTGCCTGCCAAAAAGAGTAAAATAGGGGGCAATCCCACCAGACGTGTCTGTATGTGCCTATCAAGCCGCAGCCTCTCCAGAAAGAATGTGGATAAGTAGGGTTCATTTTAGAAATGTACGCGAGGGTAAGGTACCAGCGCAACATAATCTTAAAGGACGTCTCCCAATAACTTTCACTCTTGGATATTCCCTTAAGAACCTTGATGGCAGTATACCATTCTTCCGAATTGATAGTAACGTTTAGATCTTGTTCCCATTTAAGAATATGAGGGGTCATTTATCAATTGTGGTTGCAGTAACAATTTATAAAACAATGACATCCCTCGAAGAGCAGGCCTAAGTGATGAAAAGAACTGGTATATAACCGTTGGGAATGTTGGTGAGTGAATTGAAGTTTTGTGTGGTGTATGACGGATTTGGAGGAACTTATAAAAGTCTCTTGCAGGAAGAGAATAAGTACGGGAAATATGTTCAAAAGTGTGTAGGGAATCTCCAGAGTATAAAATGTGCACTTTCAATGTCCACCCACCGTTTTTTGCGTGAATTGTTCCACCAAAATTTTGTTTGATCCAAAATAGCCGCCAAGTAATATTTTTTCAAATCCGTAACTCCCATACCGCCTTTGGTCCAGGGTCTAATCATGGTGCTAAATCTAATTCTAGGTTTCCGCCCTGCCGATATGAACTCTAAGAAAATGTTCTACAATTTTGCAAAATAAGCGTTGGTCACCGACACAATCACAGTCCGAAATACATACAAAATGGAAGGTAAAAGTAACATCTTAACAATAGCCACTCTAGTGACCCAGGTAAATAGTGGTTTATTAAATTTCTGTACTAATTGAGACATCTTAGACAACAAGGGTATATAGTTACACCCGAAGAAATCTTTACTGGAGCTTAGAGAAATACCCAAATAAGTAATACACTTATCTTGACAATGGTAAGGAAAACTCGCCTCCAACGAGGATTTAGTTAAAGGAGCTATGCCTACATTCAGGATTTGCGACTTAGAAGGGTTAATTTTATAGTATGATGCATTCCCAAAATTAGTAATGATTTGTTGGACAGCCGGAATGGAAACATTAGGGTCTGTTATAGAAAGTATTACATCATCTGCATATAAGCCTATGGTATGTGAGGAGGTGCCTACTGATATACCGTGAACATTACTATTGGTCCTGATATGTTCTGCAAAAGGTTCCATTACTAAGTCGAAGATAGTAGGGGACAATGTGTTACGCCAGTCAATCTGACCCCCGTTTTTGCTAACCTACAGACAGTAGCAGAGGGGCAGAGGAAGTGGAGTTTCATGACTACAGGATCAGACTACACAGGGTAGTCTGTAACCATGGAGACACAGGTTTGTATAGGAGCTGTATACACACAGCAGTAGGGCATTTTTAATCAAGAGATTAGTAGAGGAGATCTCCACTTTTGATATTAATTTAAAATAGATTATCCCTCCATGCTCAGGTGTACACCACCTATTGAATTGTAGAAGTGATAGGAAAAGGGGAAAGGAGGAAAAGGAGCGTGGAGGGTTAAAGTCGCCTTCAATTAAGGTCTATTGATACCGACTGGAACAAGAGCAGAAAGATTGTGTTGTGCAATGTCCCCTATTATTATTGCCACGTTGTAAAGTATTGATTGTTACAATGTGTCATTACGACTTTTATCTAATTCACCAAGGTGGAAATTTTGTTTTTGGTTTAATCACTTTGGTGAGAAATAGAAGAGGTAGTGCTGCAAGGATGATTAGTATATGTAAAATTCCTTGCATACGCACCCCGCAAGAGGTTATATTCAGATTATGTGAGCAACTGCGTATTGCTTGATTGCGTTTATGGTGTTATTCCAATTGGTTAGTTGGTTATACTGTTGTGCAATACGTTTTATGTACAACGCTATTGCTTTAATCCCAGTTGGATATACACCTTATTCAGCAATATGAGCACTATCGTTATGAACTGCCAATTCCTAGTATATACTGTATTACATTCAGGCGGCCGTGCACATAGGTAGACAGGCTCTGTTTGATTTGTAAGTATTACTAGATAAATTCAATTGTGAGATTTGCTGGTTTTTTACGTCAGCAAATACTCAGAATGTAAGCTATCAGAGCCACGGCAGCTCGGTGGCCTATGATGATATTACCACCACGTTCATTCGTTCCCCTTTTGTACGGAGCGAGCTCGCAGTTCAACAACCTGTAGTGCTGTAGGATGTAAGCTGTCAGAGCCACGGCAGCTCAGGAGCCTGTGATGGAATTACCACCACGTTCGTTCATTCCCCTTTCGTGCGGAGCGAACTGACAGCTCAACACCCTGTAGTGCTATTGCCACTACCTCCGTTCGTTCCGAATTTGCAGTGGACGAACTGATTGCGGTAAGATTAGATTTTAAAATTTTTCATTTGCTAATCTTGCCCTCTATAGTCGAAAATCTTTCCCTATTGCCAGGGTCGGTATGATCCCGACGCGCGTTTCACTGATCAAAGTCAGCTTCTTCCGGGGGCCACTGCAAATTCGGAACGAACGGAGGTAGTGGCAATAGCACTACAGGGTGTTGAGCTGTCAGTTCGCTCCGCACGAAAGGGGAATGAACGAACGTGGTGGTAATACCATCACAGGCTCCTGAGCTGCCGTGGCTCTGACAGCTTACATCCTACAGCACTACAGGTTGTTGAACTGCGAGCTCGCTCCGTACAAAAGGGGAACGAATGAACGTGGTGGTAATATCATCATAGGCCACCGAGCTGCCGTGGCTCTGATAGCTTACATTCTGAGTATTTGCTGACGTAAAAAACCAGCAAATCTCATAATTGAATTTATCTAGTAATACTTACAAATCAAACAGAGCCTGTCTACCTATGTGCACGGCCGCCTGAATGTAATACAGTATATACTAGGAATTGGCAGTTCATAACGATAGTGCTCATATTGCTGAATAAGGTGTATATCCAACTGGGATTAAAGCAATAGCGTTGTACATAAAACGTATTGCACAACAGTATAACCAACTAACCAATTGGAATAACACCATAAACGCAATCAAGCAATACGCAGTTGCTCACATAATCTGAATATAACCTCTTGCGGGGTGCGTATGCAAGGAATTTTACATATACTAATCATCCTTGCAGCACTACCTCTTCTATTTCTCACCAAAGTGATTAAACCAAAAACAAAATTTCCACCTTGGTGAATTAGATAAAAGTCGTAATGACACATTGTAACAATCAATACTTTACAACGTGGCAATAATAATAGGGGACATTGCACAACACAATCTTTCTGCTCTTGTTCCAGTCGGTATCAATAGACCATTTTTAATCAAGACTATTTGCAAAGTTCCTTCATTTAAATTTTTTATACATTGGTGTAATAGAAATGGTTGCAATGTTGGATATACCCTTTACGTTTTGACAACCCTGTCTCATAGTGCTGGTCTCCCTTATCACAAAAGTAAGTGGGTGTCCATTGCATTCACTCAGAGGCCTGAGGTATCGCAGTGTTGGAAACCAATTAACCAATTTTATTATTTTTTGATTTTTTTGATTTTTTTTTCCAGAAACCAATAAATGTCCAATCCAATCTTTGTTTTTGCTGAAAGTCTTTCGGCCCCTAGTTCCAGGAGATCTTGTCTTTAGCTAGTAGAAGGTCCCCAAGCCCTAATAGGCCATTTGACCCCTTTTAATTTATGATTTTGTATCTTATGATTTGCCAAAGGATGTATTGAGATTTCGATGTACCAAATGTAAGGTCAGACCACAACCCGTGCAGTAACCATCAACTATGTTCTACATAGAGAAATCTGAAATAATCAATAATCTTCACAATCAATAATGATCACAAAACCTCAGACTGTTTCTCTCCTCTGCTGTCTTGCCTGTGAGGCCCTTCCAGTACTGTAAGAGTTAAAAACACCTACTGCAGATGCTCAGTCAGGTAAGCTCACGCTGGCATTTTTCATGGTGGGTTTCACAACTCCGTCTGTTCTCTCCTGCATGTTTTCAGCTTCTATTTTAGTATCCAGAGAGCTGAGTGGGAGGCAGGCGCTGCTAAAAATGTGAAAGGCCTGCTCTATTCTTACGCAGATAGAACAAAATGACACATATATACAGTACATCTACTCCGGCAGACTCTCCTCGTTGCAGCAGGAACGCATTTGTTCAAAGTTAGTACTTAAAAGGTACTCAGTTCGTAAAAATAACCACTTGTGTGCCCACACGGGGCCGTCTGGCTAACGAGAGCGGGTCATATTAACAAGAAAGTGTACTTACATAGCCACTCACTAGACAAGCTTCACACACCGGTAAACTTTTCTATTCTGCGGCACTGTATAAGGAATGGGTTCATTTGCATTGGTCCCTTGCACCATCACAGAACAAAAACTGGGTCAATAATTGGACAAAAAGATACATAAGCAAAACAAAATATCACCGAGCCGCCGCGCTATTAACAAGACAGGGAGTAGAAAAAAAACGGATACTCACCCTGGCGCAGGTGAAATCTAGAAGTTCTCATCTCCGTTCCAAAATGAATGACCAATTAACCGGGATTTAGTCCAAAGGTAATTTATTTGCACAAAAGATCAACGTGTTTCGAGGCAGGACTCTGATGAAGAGGCCAGTCCGGCATCGAAACACGTTCCTTTGTGCAAAACAATTACCTTTGGACTAAATCCTTGTTAACTGGTCGTTCATTCCGAAAGGCAGATAAGAACCTCTAGATTTCAGCTGCTCCAAGGTGACTATCCAGTTTTTTTCTACTCCCTATCTCCTGATATCTCCGGACGTCTCACGGTCCAGACCGGAATCCAGGCTGCTACCAATCTAGATCTACAGCCCACCCGGGCATATTATATACTGCTTCATTGGACGTTGTGCTCCTAGCACAACTCTATCAGGTCAGCATAATTGACCACACGCTATTACACCTAGTACCGGTGTTGTTTGATGCACTATGATCGAAAAAGTGAAGTGATCAAGTAACCTGGCCCTATATAGGTTAACTAACAGAGCACTCACCCTGAAAGGGATGACCCCGTTTCCCTTAGTACTCTCTCAGAATTCCCTAACAAAATGATCTTGTGTGCTTGCCATCTAGTTTGACTACTAAGGCCTCTTGCACACGACCGTTGTGCCACTCGGCCGTTTTTGACGGCATCCGAGTGGCACCCGATTCACTTTTGACAGGTGAATCGGGTCAGTGAAAAATGGTCGGACGGCACACTTGGTCGTGTGCATGAGCCGTAAGGATTAACATCATAGACGTAGCACTCAGTCAAAACAAGAGGTATTTACCGGCCATTCATGGATTGGTATTGGGTATTCCCCTTCATATTTACGTCCAGAATCAAAAAATGTTATCGGCAAGTGGCAAACTCTGTATGTTCCCACCAAACTCAATTGGGGATCATTTCCTGCAAGAAAACGTTCACGCTCTGACTACACCCTCAACACATACCATAGTATATGCAACACTTTTCCACTGAAGCATTGTAGGTTGTAGATAAGCCCCACTTTGCGCCTGGTACCAAAAAAACAAGTTTGAATATGTTGCAACCACTCTAACCTATGACAGCAGATGCATCTTTCTTAAGATGCCCCAAGAAACTCTCGGCCCAACACAATGCATTGTTTACGGACTTCAAAAGGAGCGCAATTCATCATCTCACACATGGTCACACAACAAAGTCACCATTGAACCTTGGCTTATGTGCTGGGGTTGCTTAGCCGATAGAGATCCTTAATCTACAGACAGCTACAAGAATACAAATAGAGGGAGGTTACTGTTAAAAATAAAATTGTTAGGTGGCCTTTGTCGATTCACTCATGTACTGTGGTCATCCAAGCCTTAAAGATGCATGGAATATGTGGTCCACGTCTGGGCCACCTCTATTTTCTAATTATACCACTGAACATGTTGCTTGAGATATTCCTAGTAAATAATACAGAATACAGTCCCTGGTATTAAGTGGGAAATTAAGTCCTATTCCCAGTATTCAGTGCTAAATCTAGACCCTAGTTCTGGGTGATAGGTGGTTAATCATAAACTATCAGTAGTATTATGGGTGTGCAGTCCTAAGTGGTCAGTGGGTAATCAAGAATCGAGTTTCTAGTGTTCAGTGGTCAATCCAGAAAGTGGTCCTTGGTGTCTAGCGATATATGTAGATTTTCATCCCTGGTGTCCAGTGATAAAACCAGACCCTAGTCCGTGGTGATCAGTGGTTAATCATAAATGATCAGTGGTATTATAGGTGTGCATTTCTAAGTGGTCAGTGGGTAATTAAGAGTCCAGTTTCTAGTGTTCAGTGGTCAATCCAGAACGTGGTCCATGGTGTTAAGTGGGAAATCTGGATATGGGTCCCTGGTGTCCAGTGTTAAATCCAGAACCTGGTCCCTGGTGATCAGTGGTACACTGAGTGCGCAGTTCCCGGTGGTTAGTGGATAAATACAAATCTAGTTTCCATTGTTCAGTGCTAAATCCAGGACCCACTCCTTAGTGTTTAGTAGTAAATCTAGATTTAGATTTCTGATGTTTAATGATAAATCCAAAAACTTGTCTACCGTGATTAGTGGTATATTCTGTGCACAGTCCCTGGTGGTGTCTTCAGAGCAGTAGAAGACATATTTGAGTCAATATATCAATTTACTTAGCATCTAATATGTCAAAGAATATGCTTCTTAAAACATGTTGCATATTTATAAAATATATTGTGGCATCTCTCCCCAAAATACCGCCTTTTTTCTAAGACCTATGCCTTTCTTGTCCCGAAATGTTCTCTTTTTGCAAAAAGTTGGTCTTCGTGATCTTCCTCTTTTTAGAGACATACTAGTATTTGTTGAAGAAAAGCTTTTCTAAGATGTAGTAAAGATTTTTTCCTGTGGTCATACTGGGTGTTTAATGTCATACGTCGGCATGAGTGCAAGGCTCCTACTGTGTGCAGATATGTTCAGTAGAAGAGTATACCTGGGACCGGTAGTCAAGTGAAATCAATATATATGCTGTGGATATCACTGGTAAAGTAAGTGTGATATTGGGGTCCCAAACTATAGGATTAAAAATGTCCGCTTCCTCCTCGGAAACAGCTCCATCTGCCCTCCCGTCAGCACTTTTTGATTGGAATTAGTTGTAGTAATTTAGATAGTCTCCAAAGCTTTTTCCCGGTTCTGGTAACCTTGTTACATGTTTTTGGATACATCAGGTATCTTTATAGCTTTGGAAGACATGTCTCAGATCACACAGTTCTGCTCCAGATCATTATCACATATTTTGCCTGTCTATAAAAGCCTGTCAATGACCTAAGACCCTGCTATTGCTTTGGGTTGTCCATACGTTTTCTGCTTGGCCCCACAACCTTGAGTTTAAGGTGAGCTATGTGATGCAACAGAATGCAATGAAACCACATGCCATTTTTCATGAAATGTCACACTGGTAGGTGTAGAACTAGCTAGTCCTTTCTTTTTGAAGATCTAACAAGCTTCACCATATTTTGGATCAAAATGGGTCTACCCTCTCCGTTCCCATCTTTGGTATTAGAGAAGGTTGGCATGTACCTCTGGCCATTACCACCTCATTTGTTTGCTAACGTTGCTGTGAGATAGGACTAGACTCCTTTTCTCATGGGTCCCCTTAGCAGCTTCGGGAGGTTTTCTATATGGTATGTAGATAATTCAGCCTCTTGAACTGATGAGGAACAACAACTCAGAAATCGTGCTTGAAACAAATGGGTGTCTCGTTCGACTGATCACCCGAGTCATGTTTCAAAGCTCTTGGACATTGATTTACAGCGTTGCCACCTATACAGCTGCTAGATAGACCATTTTCCTTCTTTCAGGAAGAGAGCTATTTTGCATACCTTTGCATGTATTTGCATAATATTTCCCAGGGAGCATTGCCCTAAACAATCCCTACCAACTGGATCTCCACAAGGAGAATCAGTATCTTTCATGGGTCAATAGTAAATAATAAAACTCTGGAAATCTAGCCCCTGAGGGCCCTGCTAATTTGTTATCCAATAAAGAGAGAGCTTGAAATGCCATTTTAATAATAAGAAGTCTTGGATGGAGGGGGGCAATAACAAACATCAAGAAAGGAGAGCATGTGGTAAAGGTATTAGGGGTGGATTAGGTCAAGTGCTTTGTGGTGCAAGGACCATTGGTCTTTGGCGCTATGTGGTATTGTAGTTGTTTTATAATTATGTTTTTTGTTTTAACGTTAAATAATCTAAAAAAAATGATAATCCGACATGGTGCCAATCCCAAATTATTTTATATGGTACGAAATTTAGCTTTTGGGTTGTTATTTATACCTGAGCTAAAAATATTCTCTCTGCTTCAATCTATTTTACGGAGCGGGTTGTATTCGCATAATGCAATTCTCAGATCTATTTTTGGTGTAACCAACCTAAACATGCCGGTCCCGTTCTTCCGACTGGTAACAATCTAGGAAATGTTTTTGATGTGTATCTCTCCTTGATATCAAATTGATGCAGGAATGGTTGAGGACGGAATCTGGGTCAGACTTTCTAGATAAGGCAAACTTGCCGACACCAGCTGTGAGTAAGGCAGCGTACTAAATGATCACTGCCCAACTGAAAAATACTTGCTGCCCTTTAAAAAAGCCTTGGGGCAAAAGATGCGTCTCTCTCATTACAGCAAGTTCCTTTATAAAATTATCCAGACATTAACATTTTATCGGTTTCTCCTTAGAATCGGTCTCTCTTTTAACGTCATCACGCAAGCTTGACATTCCCAATTCCTTCTTAAATATGTATTATTCATAGCTTTATTCCTTACACCAACGCCCACGCCACCAGACTTACCCTTATAAGAAGTACCTTCACCTGCATCAAGTTGTAGGCCCAGCTCCAGACCTTGGCCTTGCCTAGAAGATACAGCCTAGCGCTCCACACCTCCTCTTGGATCTGAGTCCATGCCACCTCCCAAGTGGGCACTCAACCTCATCGCTCACCCCAAACTCTTAGTAAAAATCCTAAAAAGTTTGTGCTCCAACCTGGGCCGCTACTTTACTACTTCTCTATTAGTGTGATCTTCAAAAACAAGATATCTTCTTGAGGAACAAATATTTAAATGACTAAGAAGTGCTTGTAATTACATCTTTTTGGTTTGAGTAAATTATTAATTTCCTCTCGAGTGTCCACCAGTAAGTTCTATCCAGTGCAAAGCAGAATGGAGAAGCTTGTCTCCTACAATTGCATCCCATGCCTGATGGCAATTTAGCCGAGTGCCCTTGATGATGTCACTCACATTTCAAGTGCCATTGAAAGATCATCAGAACAGAAAGATAAGTATGTAGCCTCTTTTCATTATTCCACCCTCGGATGACATCTACAACACAGTGGCCAAAGCGCAAACCAAGCAGAATATGATCTATGGGATGAAGCGGTAATACTCCGATCTTATTATCGGGGACTCGTCTATTATATTATATTCTTTTACTGCTTTTTATATTGCATACTAAATTCTAGGGGTTTTCATACTAGTTGTTTTTAAACTGCATCCAGAAACAGAGGGCTTCGTCTGTGGTACGGTCTGGTGCCATGGGCTTGTTTATGACCCTTCTCTCCCTTGTATTGCATGGGTTTACACCCATACTCAGAAAATCTACCTTAGTTGATTACTTGCCTAGCATTCATATTTCTGGGATTTAGGAAATATTATTATGAGCCCTACTAATGGGCAGGGCCCATGGGCAGCCTTGGTGGTATGCCACCTGTGGTGGGCATCACTTGTTTCTATTGAAAGGGGCACCACTGGCCCCTTATAGCCTGGCTTGCACCCCAATTCCACACTTGGTGCCGTAACCTATAGGAAGGCAGCTGTAATTGATTAAGATACAGACCTTGGTTTTTGGATTGGGCAGTGTTATTTGGGTGCTGTATGGTACAGTTACGTATACACTCTTTATTGCATTATTCGGGCACTATAAGGTATAATTACAAGGTACTGCACAGGGCACCAGCCAACATTAGGCGAGACCTGACAGAGCCCAAAGGGAATGAATATGCCCAGAACAATGATAATGTGGTGCATTTAGGGTATATTCAGATATTCGGGTTTAACCTCTTAGGTGGCAGAAGCACCCCTCTGACAATACTGCCCAGATGCCAATGTAACCTGCTGCACCATCTATAAATATTTCACTGGTCACTACCCAGTAGTTGTCCGTTACACCTGATGTACTTCCATGATGTAGTTTTACTCCAGACCTTAGCCCTTGAGCCACCTTAACCCTGAGACCTCATCATTTATTCTTTTTTGTATTCTCTCCTCCGACATTCATTAAATATACATCCACAATAATTCATACAAACAGATACTAGAAGCCCTAACATGGTGGAGAGACAGAGGCCATCAACCAAGAGTTTTTGGACTGGTAACATGGCTCCTTCTCCTACTTTACAAATCAACCATTGATGGATCAAGACATATTTTTTTGCTTTAGTTGCCCTGCGGTCTCAACCGTGGCAAAGAATCAGTTTGCTGCCCTAGTCCTATATTTAAATACCCTGGCCAATGTAGACTGGCTTGTTGGCGTCCTCCCTGGCACCTGGGGCAAATGCCCCCTTGGTCCAAAAGCTATTGAAACCTTATGTATCCCCCTCTTCTCTGGCCGTTCATATTCTGGAAAGACCTTGATCACCACCGGCAGTAACATTGCTCCTTATTTACCCACCTCTTCTTGTTTTTGCTTCAGGACTCCGTATTTTTGAGCCACCTTTACCCTGAGGACCCAGCTTTTACACCCTTTTTTTTTCCATTTCTTCCCTTAGCATACATGTATCAAAAATCCTTTTTAACCAAGATCGGAAAGGACAAGAATAAAATCCAAAAATATCTCTGCTTTCATTATATACCCTGTTATAAAAAATAACGTCTCTTTTTTTCCCCCTTTATATCTTACGTTTGATTTCACATATTCATGATTTATATAATCTCTGAGCAGGGTGTTTTTTTTATATCCCACTTCATCGGTGTGTGCGTGCGTGCGCAACAGCTCCGCCTAACATGCTGATGCATATGAACCCGATTTAGTTATACCGGCTGACGCAATGCTGAAATACGAATCAAAAAATAGAA
Organism: Rhinoderma darwinii; assembly: GCF_050947455.1. Lineage (NCBI taxonomy): Eukaryota > Metazoa > Chordata > Amphibia > Anura > Rhinodermatidae > Rhinoderma > Rhinoderma darwinii. The sequence continues at coordinate 8,805,785 of NC_134698.1, read as the reverse complement.
AGTGTGAGGGTATGAGGATGGGAAAAAATACAAGGCTGAGTCTTTTTTTTTTTTTTTTTTTTTATCCCTCCTCATACATCAGTGCTGCTCGGGATATAGAAAGTAGTATGTATTGGGAAATGTGAGCGCAGAGCCAACAATACAATCCGCCAGCGTGTTACCATGGCGACTGCAGAATTAATGTACAATGGATCAGACAGGGTTCAAAGCAGACACACGGAGCTTATGTGTGAACTGAAATCATGTCTATTAAAGCATTTCTCCCTTTTATAGTATATATTGTACGCCGTAATGCGCTCTGTAAAGGAACGGCCATACGACTTTCAGTGAATAAATGAGGGCAATAGGCATCATTATGGGTATGCAGACAAAGCCGTGCTAAAATAACGCTTCTATTTCCAATACCCGAGTGTTATATTATCCTTTAATAGCAGAATATGGGAAAATATGAACGAGCTGACATGGATATGGTCACCACGATTCAAAGCTGAGGTGAGGAAAACTTTTATGAACCCTTTGGTGTGAGCTGAATGTTATTTAAGCTTAAAGGAGTTGTACAATTTAAAAAGAAATAAAATAATGGCTTTCTTACAAAAATAGCGCCACATCTGTTCACTGGTTGTGTGTGGTATTGCAGCTCAGCTCCTTTCACTTCAATGGAGCTGAGCTGCAATACCCAACATAACCTATGGACAGGAGTGGCGCTGTTTCTGCAAGAAAGCAGCCATGTTTTTCTAATCTTGTACAACTCCCTTTATAATAGAATCTGTCATTAGATATTTATCTTTAAATTGGGGCATCTAATAATAGTAAAATATAGGAGGCAACATCCCCAACCTCAAGTTTATTATCAACGTGAAGCGGAATCATGTGATCGCCTACATGGTACCCAAACAGGGAACCTTTCTCGGGTGATTGCCCAAGAAACATTAAAGTAGATCTCGTAAAGAAAAACATTTTGAAGTAACCTACTAGGGAATTCCGAGTTATTAGTGGGGGGGAGGGGGGTCCGCTGTTTAGGATCCTCATTTCTTGGGCAGAGTGGAGAAAGGTTGTAAAGAGCGTCTCTTGCTCGGGAGGACCGGTCCTGTCCTATATTACACAGACAACCCATTGATATGAATGGACAATGTGTAATGCTTAATTTCCCCTGCGGTGGCGCTGCAGGGAAATGAACCACTTACTGCCAAGTTTCCCCACAGATTAGAGCTAATCATCTGGATCCCAGCAGTGAGTCCCTTAACTTTCAGCTTATTGTAGAGGGACCCTTCTAACATGTAGGGATTGTCACCCGTGTAGGAGACCAAGATGACAACTATTAAAAGAGTTCATACAAGAAGAGATGCTTTTTGGGGAGAAAGTTGATTGTGAAGGCGGCCTATATATATATATATATATATGTGTCTGTGTCAGGCACTACACATCCCTTCTTCTTGACACCATAATCCACAAATGGGTTATACAAATCTATATTGTGCATACCCATTAGACTAATGTTGGCCAAATATGCAGATTTTGTCAGGATCTGCCGACCATCTAATGTGTACGGGGGCCTCCCGACTTTTCCCTGACGGCAGACTTCGGGGAGTAGAAGGATCAGGCCATTTTATTTCAGCATCCCAAATCCTTTTCTTCTCGGGAGACAAGCCGTCGTATTCTTTCCCCATTCAGAATACATGAGTGTGCATGTATATGGGGGGATCGGGAGGAATAGCTGTCGGCTAAATGAACGTTCGGCCGACAACTGTCTAATGTGTATGGCCAGCCTAAGAGAGTAGAAAAACTTGTCTGCTTTTATCTAAAAACAGTGCCACTCTTGTCTATGGGCTGTGTCCGGTATTGCGGCTTAGCTCCGTTGCCATAAAAAGACTACAGACATAACCATGGACAAGAGTGGTGCTCTTTTTGGAAGAAACAGTCTTCTTTTTCTAATCTAACAACCCCTTTAAGCATCAACATTCAAAAAGTTATGTGTCAGAATTTTATATGAAAGGGACTAAATCTTTGTGTTTGTGGAGAATTTTACACCCTTTGATTGACAACATCGGATCACTGGGGTGGGGGTGATCATAGTTGCAGTTGGATTACTATATAGTGGACATTTTTTTAAATAATACAACCCTTTGAAAATTGAAAAAATTCCTACCACAAGAGCTTACCATCTAAATGAATAGATTTTCACCTTTTAATTTTTTAGCTCAGGTTCATGTACCAAAGAAGGTCAAAGAAAAGCCTAATCCTTCTCCCATCTATGGGGTCCTTCCCTGTAAAAAAATTTAAAAAGTGTGAACTACATACGAGGTGTGTGAATTCAACCATCATAAACAGGTTCTGCACCGGCACCGGCCACATTCCGGGAAATCCATCATCAATTTTTGAATAATTGTGTCAATAAAAAAAAAAATTTGGGTTCGGAAAATACAAAAAAATCTAATTTCATCAATTTCCTTCTAGATATCTCTGCAAGATGTGCAGCCAAGGAGTTAATGAACAGAACTGTGGCAGGAACCAGCATCCCGTATAGCAGGCGGAGCATGGTTGGACGATGCAGGGCCCCGGACTCTGGATAGTGGTGCAGTGTTATGCCTCAGTGTATTTTAATGGAATATCTACTTCTGCTCTATGGGAAAGAAGCTAAAAATAGCATCCGTGGGTCTCTCAGGGCTGTTCATTCTGTGACAGTGACTTGCAGGCACCAGATCGTATGCAGCCTGCAACAGGGGGGGGGACATAGGATTATTCTCAGTGACACATCCATACACTGGATTTCTTTAAAGCAATACATATATTTATCCAGCAATTTTTTGTATTTTTTATTTTTGCAATTTTTTCAAAAATTAAAAATAGAAGAATTTTTTTTTTCTCTCTTTATTCTTCTACAGAGGGGAAGTCTATTCTTTTTCCTTTCCAGACATGAATTTGCAATGGGAATATACAGGGAACCTTCAAGCCAAAGGAGATGGTGTATGGGGCGAAGCTGTGTTCCTTGCAAGCTTTGATCTAGCAGGGAGAGAAGCTTACCAGGTGAGCCACTAACCCTATGTAACCATCCATGTGTGTTCGCAGGGATGCATGCCAACATCATTCCCGGCACAGATGCTGGAGCGGGTACTACGGGAGGTATTGCTTACTATTGTCTAAAAAAAAAAAAATCCCTTTTGCTTCTATTGCATTCCATTAGTGTTTATTTTATTTATTAACCCTGATTTATTTGTCCTTTTTTTTATTGTCATTTTATTGCTATGTGAATTTTTATTTTTTTTATATTTAAAAAAATTATTAGTATTTTTTTTAATTCCCACAGATTACAGCTTATTGGGCTGTAAGATCTGGACGGAAAGATGGGTGAGACACAAATATGGAATCATAGAATAGGGGGATGTGAAAAAATATGTGGCGCCACCCTGTTTATTTTTAGACTCATGAAAAGGCGTTTCAGAAATCGCTCAAAATGGGTTAATCTGAAAGGCCATGAAAACCTGATTACAATGCATTGAGGCACCTAGGCGTTTACAACTAGCTTATACTAGCCCGGAACCGTGTTTTCTATTTTAAGAAGCGTATTTTTGCCGTTGCTAAAAAAAAATTGGTAATTTTTGATTATTTCAATTAGTGCCAATTTAATGTTGATTTTTTTTTTTGTCCGATGACTTTTTTTTTCCTAACTTTTTTTCTAAAATTGTAAAAAATGATATTTAAATATACATTTAAAATAATAAAATAATAATAATTGTGTTAATTATATTTATTATTATTATTTTTTGCTATTATTTTTATTATTATTTTTATTATTATTTTTATTATAGCTTTATTTTTAGAATCTGAATAATGAGATTTTTTTAACGTATCACCGGAGAGACGGACAGGCCCCTTTTGGATGTATAATTATCTATATACACTAATTAAACTCTACCAGCCCACCCCTTGTGTTTATTTTCAAAGATCTCCAAGCGCTGCAGCATATATTGCAGAGTACGAAAGAACCGATAATTCTGGAATGTTGCTAAAAATATACCATGCCCAGAAAAAAATCGAAACTCCATGGGATTTGAGGCGCAGATGATCATAATTTCAATTATATAATAATAATATAATAATAATCCTAATTAATGATAATTCAATTATAACGGCCTCGTTCACTTCCCCAGTCTGAACCGTAAGCGTCTGCGGGAAAAAACTAGAATTTGCATAACACAGTGGTATAAAGAATGATTTGAATTGGTAATATGATGGCGTTTGAGTGGTTACACTCCTGTTCTTTGTAAGCGATAGCAATATCAAAACACCCCCTTGCACAGTAAGCGGCAGCTCTCTGTAGCCTGACGCTCACATATTCATCTGTTAGGGCTTTGAACTCATAAAATACATAAAAAATGAGATGATGGGTAATCAAAAGCAAGAATTTACCATCGACGATAATGTAAAATGATGGAGTTTTATTGCAGGCGCCGGCTGGTTGGGCTCTGCAGGACCAAGATTACTATCAAAGAGTCGGGTCTATAGACGACCCAAGAAAGTGAAGCTCCACCTTAACAGCTGTTTTAAATAATATAATGGGAAATTACATACATATTAACTCCCCTGTATATAATGATTTATACCCGTGGGACCATCCAGGTAATAAATTATAGGGCTATGGGTGCCCTCTCATATTAGGAACCTGCCGGAAGCAAGAGCAAAGGCGTAACTAAAGGGGTTGCCCAAAGGTCCCTCGGGCACTAATGCTATATATGGCTTGTAATGGCTGTAGGTTGTAAGTTTCATAGGACCCAGGGTCTTCAAATTACGCCTCTGAACTATAGATTGACCACAGATATCCCTACAAGTTTTTTTTTTGGAACACTATTGCAGCTTAATAGAGCATTTCCAATGCTGACATTATAATGAGCTTTTGCTTTTTTGCTTTTTAGGTAGTTGCATAATATATTCTTTAACGCTGCCCCAAAGCATAAGCTTTGAGTTCAATATCGCGAATTGTCAAAATGTGGACTAAATTAAAATACAGAATTGGGGTCCATGCACGCGGCAAAGCAGAATACACTACCCTGTATGGCGATACATGGAGTCCCTATCAGTCCTTATTACGGGCCTGTAGGTACTTCGTGTTCCGCCGTATGGTGCCATGAGAGTACTTGTGTAATACAGTATACATTCTTCCATAGGTGGCCTCCAAATGGGCCCAAGGCAGTCCATGGTTCACGGGTCTGTAAACCACTATTCCCATTCCTGAGACATGAAGCACATTGGGACTCATGTCTCAAAGATGTCTACGGATTGGAGTGAGTCGATATACTGAGCCAGTTCACTTAAAATTCAATAAAAAGCACTCCATAGTGTAATATATCAAAGAGGTCAACGAAATTCCGCTGGTCGGAGGGGAAAGAGACGCACTCACCAAACCGAGTAGTCCAATAAGCAGGCATAACTCTGAGATGCACATGTGGCTCAACACTTTGCCTCCGGTTAGCGTGGTTGCTGCTCCACCTGTAGACCTTGATCATGAGACCTCCTGAACCGTTTCCATAAACCAAAAATGGTAGGATCTATCGTGCGCCACCAAACACACTTGAGGCGGGAGGTAGCCTAAAGATATTAAAACCATTTATTGATCAACGTACGTCTGACTTCGTCCTCAGGTACATGTCTGACTTCTAAACGAGTTGTACGTTGGTCAATAAGTGGTTGTAGGAACTTTATGACCCCTCGCTCCTAAAGTCTGCTTGTTGGCCCCTGATAAATCCTCCCTTTCTCATTTTATTGGATCACTTAAGATTCAATATCATTCTGCATCCATGATTTATAAATTACTAGTTAATAGCACCCTACATATAAACATGTGTGCTGGTTACCATCCCATACATAGAGGTGAGAGGGCCCCATAGCAAAAATTAAAATGGGACCCCCTTATGGTGCTGGTTTACATTATTATAACCCTAGCTACCTGGGACAAGAAGACTTAGTGTTTGTTTGTCCCCCATCTCCTTTCCATGATCCTTGGGTTTGGTTGACTTGTACCCATCTGGTGGCAAGCACCCTCTAATATGGCAGTACTCGTCTGTAGCGTTTGATAGTGGTCCGCATACATATGTATACTGTTAAAGGATAGTCCAAAACATTCTGGAAACTGAAAAGCCAACTAGAAAAGTAAACTTCACAGTGTGGAGGGCTGCTCTGTACTTCAAGATAATTGAGGTGGCATGAGGGCTATGCCAGGGGTAGTTTAGAGAAGAACACGGGTCATCCTTACTTAAAATTGAGCTTCCCTGAGCCACGATGACAGAAGCTTGTTCAAATAATATAAAATATTGCATGAAACAGATTGTATTGATCTTCCGAGGATCAATAGGATATGTTGCATGGATTTACATACATTCAGGGAACCAATAGCCATGATCCTCTAGTAATTGATCATTTTAATTTATTGGAATAATCGCTGACTTGTCAATGTAGCTCAGAATTCTGCTGCTTCTATGGTATCACGGTTATTCTCTTATGAAGAAGATCTGATTCTATTGAAGAAGATCTGTCCATGACATATTGTCTTTAGTACCAGCATACCCGTCAATATCTGCAGATCAGACTCCTTCACCACCAGATAATATTTTTTCATTGTCAGCAGTATTGAACTTAAAGGGGTGGTCTGCTTTATACAAACCTATGTTATATGCTCTGTTACAACATGTTGATGTGCTAGAAGAAGACCACTCTATTGGCTAAAGTAATGTGGGTCTTATCCACCACAGCATTTGGCTTTGCACGACCCTGGTATCGATTAAAAAAAAAGACTGTTACCTGTAATGCTTTGTTTCCCCTGTGGAGGCACTGCAGGGAAAAAGAGCAATTGAAAAAAAAAATTCCTATCTAGATTTGGTGGTAGAGGCAACTAAAGGATCTAATTCAGGAGTACTAAACCCATTAAGTAGTAATGAGGTCCAAGAACCAAACTGCAATACCTGCTACCCTGGTATTTACGCCCATGCATGCTTAAACCCCTTCTTGTTATTTCAGCATTCTACTAAAATATGGACTGCCGTGATTGATCTGGTCATGCTATATTCACATCTTATTCACATCTTTCTTCATCTTTCTTCTTCCGTATCAATGTATGAGGGAGTGTGACCTGTGTGTTGAGGTATGACAATAGGACATACCCTCCATAGATCCGTATGTCTTTCCTCACCGTTTCACTTATGCTCCTCCTCCAGTCAATCCCTTGCCATATGCCATATTAGATCATGTTTAATTAATAGAATGGCATCCCATCTGGTTTCCACCTCTATTTCCTGAAACCTAGAGCTACATCCGGAGCAGTTGTTTACATAGGATGACTTCAACGTAGGGGAGCAGACTGAATTTAATGGGTGCATTGTTGGCATAGATATTCCTGACTCTGGATATCTGTCAGTATCGAGACCCTTGCATCGGGTTTCACACTGTTAGAAGGGGTTGTCTACACCATGCCTACTTTGTAATGGCAATAGAGTGAGTTGTGATCACCTCACACTAGAACTCACACATTTTGGCTACCAATGTTTTTGAAGGTCAGTAAATTTACTGGTCATACAAAAAGAAAGCCAAAACACCGGTAACTTTTGCTAGGCAATGACTCAAACCCATGCATATACTGCCTCGCAATTAGAGCGCTAGTAAAAATATTCATTATGGACTCTGGAACCTTCCTATGGAAAATGTATATTTAATTGGGGGTCTCTTATTGGCCCCTTGTCTTTTGTGGCATTTGAAAGAGTGTGTGGGCCACCTCCACAGCCTGAAATGAAGATAGGTCCAACCCAACCATCCCGCTCCACCTCTTCTCTCAGGACCTGACTGGGCACATGTCATGTAGGAATATTCTGTAGCAAATTTTTCATACACACCCTTTTCGGTGCCCCATAATAGTGCCAGCCACAGTGTCCCACAAGTGATGGCCCGAAAATCCCCTGCCATGTTGCCTTATAAGCTGTAACCATAAGATCAAGATAGTTTCCCTACCGCTTCTGCTTTCCAGGGCTGTCCGACTAGCAAATATTTTGTATATCCCCTTTTCAGTGCCAACCAAAGTAACCCTACAAATGATCGCCATATTGGCCCCAAAAATGCCTGCCATGTAGTTTCTATAAATTGTAACAAAAGTTTTGGCCAGTTTCCTTACCAAGTGCTGTTCGGCTGGTAGTGCCCTTGAGGCTCCTTGAGCTTCTAGGCCTCAGTTGTGCTCATGTCTGTACCTCAAGGGGCTTTAGCCAACTACATATAAGACACAATGTCGGAATGCCTAGAGCTTTGAGTGTTTGGGTTTTTCTTCACTTTGGCTAAAGTGGAGAAAGTGGTACCATCAGTAGTGCTCAAGTTGGGCAAATAAAATTGGTACTTGTAGGGTAAAAGGCAATTGGGCACTTAGGTTTCGAAATTGCCTAACTGCTCTATCTGCCCTAAAAATTCTGTGCCATCTTACCTTGGCGTGATCTGCTTATTTCAGTCGCGTGGACAAGCAGATAGTTTGTACAAGTGCAGAATCGGTTCCATGTTTGATGAAGACGTAGATTGGGAATGATACTGAGATTTGCCCCATGTACTGCTCTGGCTGCTTATAATCATTACAATCTTATTTTTTTGGATCTGATCCTACAGTTACATCATTTCAGTTATAGAGACACGAGAAACCAAACAACTCGTGATTGGGATCTGGCGCTTAAAATGTGTGAATTTTATAACACAAGGCTCGAAAATGTTCATGTCTTTTTTTTTTTTTTTTTTTAAACTAATGAAGGTTTTTCTGCGTTCTACAACTTTTTGTTGCAAAAAAATAAATGTTGCTTTTTTTTTAATATAGCAGCAATGTAAGAATATATTCATTTATATCAGTCCCTATTCCCAGGAGGGCTATCAATCTACATTCACAAGAAGTCACAAAAGCTCAATGTAGGTGTGATCCTAGTCAGATTCAGACCCATGGTCAAAGTGCTTTAAATTAAATGTTCAATTTAGGTCCAATATTCTTTGTTTTTCTGATACAGAGCTCCATATCTCCTGAATAGACATAGACTTAAAGAGGACCTGTCCCCTCTCCTGACATGTCTGTTTTAGTAAATAGTTGTATGGCCCGTGAAATAACAATTCTGCCACATCATTTCTTAGAACTTTACGTTGTGATGTTCCTCTGTTATTTCTCCCAAAATTGTATGACTAAATTGCCAAATGGGTGTTACCAGTTGGGGGTGTGTCCCTACACAGACTGACACTATCCAATCAGTGCTGACAGAGTGAGACTGTGAAGGGACACGCCCCTTTGAGAATGGAAATGGTAACACCCAGTTGTCAATTTATTCATAAATTTCTAGGAGGAATAACAGAGAAACGGCACGTGTAGAGTTCTAACAAGAGGCATGGCATCATTTTATCTTTTATCTTGATGTCTTTTCACTGAATTTGGAGAGCTGTAGATCTGTATAAAAAAAACTTCTATTGATGTTCAAGAGTAGACATTGACTTTAACGTACTAGTTTTAACATATAGAGGATAGGGGGTTTCTATGAAAAATGGGCACCACCTGGTGCCGTTTCATGCCATACCTCCCTATCTCTTGTTGGCAGAGCAGGGGTGGACTGGCAAAGCATTTGGGCTCTCAATCAAAAATTTAAGTTCAAGTGCAGGCCTTTCAACCACAAAGAAATGAATGCTGCTTAAATGCAATCTGTGAAGGGGTAAAGGGACCATGGCCCTTATTGCCCAGGGTTTGAACCCAATCTGAGTCAACGACTAGAATGGAGTGACCCCTGGATTCATTGTGGTACTTTTGGTACCCGCACCCAAGCTCAAACATTGTAGAGGGGATTGTTGAGCCACCTAAATGGTGGTCACTTCTCCAAGGGCCCCAAAACAGCCAGAGGCCACCAGTGCCACCGCCACTGCCCACAATACTAACTAAATATCTAAAGCATTTGGAGCAGTTGGTCGTGTGTCCAAAGATCACTGTGTGGCGCTGCGTACATCGCAGTAATGTAAGTATATGTTGCCACAGTGCGACCCGCAAGTTGCCACTATCGCGACTTAACACTCGAAAGAAATCCAAAAAGTTCCATTTTTTTGCCACGGTTGCGGAAACTTGTGGGTTCATATTCACATACGTTACTGTTATATACGCAGTGTCACACAGCGATCTTTAGACACGTGCCTACGTCGCCGTGTAGCCATAGCCTAAATGCTCTATAAGTGCTAGTTACAAATATCCATATAGCTCTTAAGAAGTAAAATGGGGGAACCCCTGTTCTTATGTCTTAAAAACTTAAGTTCAATGCCCACTTTTTGCCATCATTAGTACCGACCCTCAAGGGGGTTTTACACTGAGCGATTATCGGGCAAACGATCGTTCATAGAATGCTCGTTGGTGATAATTGCCCTGTGTAAACAGGGCAGTGATCAACAGAAGAACGAGCAAACATTTATGAAATGCAATTTATTTATATTTTTTTAAAAAGTTGCAAATGTAATTTTTTTTTTCATCTCTACTCCTCATAGACCGTGGCACAATTTTAGCCAGTGTGAAAGATCATGGCAGGGATGCATGTTGTGACATATTTATCAAAGGGGGCAAATGCAGTAAATTTGTCGCAACATATGTCGATAAAATAACCGAGTTCTACCTTAAATTTTTCTAAAATGAAGTCGCTTTTGATAAATGTGGGCCACTGGGACCCCCTCGGGACGGGGCCCTACTGTTACTTGTCACGCCCCTCCTCGTGGTTAATCCATGCCCGGTCTTGTTGCCATGTGTAATTTGCAAGAATGAAACTATGGCCACAGTGAAATATCATGGTCTAATAGACTTGGTTTATTGTCTGCTTTCGTCTTTTATAATTTGTACAAGATGATTGTTCTCGGAGCACAATGTCTGTTGTAAATAACATCTTCCAATGTATGTGACTTCGTGGTAGTCTTCCCGTACTTCCGAAATAGACACAGGGCAATTGTGAACTGAAATGAAACATGCAAATTGCCTTATGGATTATACCAATCAATTATACTGAGTCTATTCAATTACTAGAACTGGCCTTGTGTTCTCCGGAGAATGAAATCGCTTTACACATCTGCCTGGGCAAGTTTATTGCATCTCTCATGGACTCTGCCAATTCGACCATTCCAGTGCCCTCCCCCAATTCCCTTCTGTTATTTCACTACTATACATAGAATTCTGGATATTTCCATATTAATTGTGTTCAGAGAGATATTATATTGTAATCGGGGTGGATTCATCATTTTTTACAAAAGGCCTGGGCTTATGGGCAGCTTAAGGTGGCCATAAACCTTCAATAGCTTTCAGCCGATTCGGCAGACAGCTATTCCTCCTTGTTTGGCCGAGCGTGCATGTATTTTCAATCGGGAAGGAGAATAAGCCTGTTATAACGTGTGGGTTATGGTCCCACTATCCTATGCAACCGGTTTGACTTTGGGCCACTTCTAAGGGCATTGTCTATGTGGCCTCCCCGGTATTCTCACTTTATCCCCTGTACGAGCATCTGGACTTCGCTATGGGAAGGCCACCAGGTGGCTACCTCCTGAGGTGATCCTGGTTTAACTAGCAGCTGGCCCAGCAGGCCAAGGGACGCCGGTGCGGTACACCAAAGGTTCAAGCAAGTGAGTAGTCAGGGTGAGGCCAAGGTCAAGACAGGTGTACTTCGTGCAAGGTCATAAATCAGGTAGAGGGTCGTGACAGGCAGCACAGGGTTGAGAGTCAGAGACAGGCCAGGGTCGATGCATGGGAAATTGAACAGAACACAGTAACAACACCCTCACAGAAAAAAGCTAGCACTGTAAACCAAAATTGCTCAGGCATCAGGTGACCAGTAAACCTGCCATAAATATGTACTGGGCATCTGGGATTGGTTGTGGAATGATTGACTACGCACGCTGGCCTTTTCTGAAACTGCAAGGGAGCCTGCGCACCCCATAAGGCACAGCCACAGCAGAGAGGAGAGGGGGAATGTGAGAGCGGGTAGAAGGCAGAGTATGCCAGCTGGAAGTGGAGGTACATTGGTGTCCGTGCCTGCCACGAGAAGCAGTATGCCGGTGGACATGGAACGCCGACAATACATAGAAACCGGGGCGCCGGTGGTAGGAGCGAATAACCCAGCAGAGGGGACCACCAGAAGGAGAGCAACTTACCACCAGCATTAGAAAGCCGCTGCCAGACACCTCTGGCGGCAGCTTATCTCACCTGAAACCAATACTCATCAGATGGTTGGCCAGTTGTGTGGCAGGTTTGGCCGACTTTACTCTAATTTCTATGGCCACCTTTTAGAGTGAGGGGCTCGAAGTACAGAATGCATGAAAACCTAGTTTCCTGCATGTATAATAAAACGCAACCGATGGCAGGTTTAGCAGAGGTCAGAGGTGTACCATGGAGGGTTGGGGGGCTAAAGTTGGAAGGGGTCTAATCAGCCACCGCCAACTATTCTGCCGGGAGAGTTTGTTTGCTATAGGTCAAACACTAGAGAGAGCTAAGTCTAGACTCTTATGGATATGGAATGGTCTTTGGGCTCCTTTTTTCCCTAGCCCATCACAAAGGTTTATCAACAGGGAATGATCATCTTGAGGTGCAATAAAAAGAGGGTCAGAATTTAACCCCAAGACCGCAACCTCTCAAAGGAAATCTTTTTTTGAAATTTGGTGAAAAAAAATTACTGGTCCAAAGGAGCAGGCGATTCTATAGGCTTTTTGAATTTAGTAAAAATTAGGCTATCAGGGGTTCAACAAGAGAAAGCAGCATCATAGGCAGCAATGGGGGATGAGGACTTTCTATTATACCACTGTAACAGATTCCTACTTCCTACACCGATGACAAGGCTGGTGAGTGGTCAAAAGTGGAAATGTAGGAGGAAACGTCCTGCATGTCATGTATAAGTGCCTAAAAAAAAGTTGCACCCCTTCCCTTGAACACATAATAATTACGTAGGACTCCTTCATTAAAGAGGACCTGTCACCCTCTCTCTATTTTATTAATTTTTTGTATTCCCCATAAAATATAAATTCTGGAACATATTTACTTAGAACTCTGCATTGATCCATTCCTCTGTTATTCCTCCTAAAAGTTTATTAATAAATTGACAACTGGGTGTTACCATACTCCTTGTCAAAGGGGGCGTGTCCCTACACAGTATCAATCTTTCAGCACTGATTGGACAATATCAGACTGTGTAGGGACACGCCCCCAACTAGTAACACCCAGTTGTCAGTTTATTCATACATTTCTAGGAGGAATAACAGAGGAATGGCACAACGTGGAGTGCTAAGAAAAGATGCTTTAGAATTTTTATTTCATGGGGAATATAATTAGATACTAAAACAGACATATCAGGAGAGGTGACAGGTAATCTTTCGTAGTCTTAACCTACGCTTTCTTATTACAAAGCCAATATCTACAACAACTATTGACAATCTATAAAACAATATATAAAACAAATAATATGATTGATTTCCAGAGAAAACCCGTCATCTCTTAACTTTGTTTTTCTTTTTTTCCAGGAAAAAGACCTACCTGCGAAATGCGTAGTTTCAAAACAACATAGCGCTCCTTTCTTAGCTTAGCAGATACTCCATCTGTTCCTGGACCACATTACCAATGAGAGACTCTACCATGTTGCATACAGAAGGCAGTGCCTTACTAAAGGCGGTGTGGCAGGGGAAATTCAGACTGACGCGCCTTTTGCTGGAGGGAGGGGCTTACATCAATGAAGGCAATGCCCAGGGTGAAACCCCTTTGATGGCAGCCTGCTTAGCCAAATATGATGACCCCCAGAATAAGTCCCGAATGGTAAAATACCTTCTAGAAAATGGGGCTGACCCAAACATGCCTGACAAGATGGGTAAAACGGCTTTAATGCACGCTTGTTGCAACTTGACTGGTGCAAGCGTGGTCTCAGTTTTGCTTGAACATGGTTCAGACCCCAGTATCAAAGACTACTCAGGCACATCTGCTCTTATGTATGCTCTTAATAAAGGTGACCGAGACACCTTAAGGGTCCTCTTGGATGCTTGCAAAGCTAGAGGCAAAGAGGTGATCATCATAACCACCGATACTTCTCCTTCTGGGACCAAAAAGACAAAGCAGTATCTCAACTCTCCGCCCTCCCCAGGAGTAGATGACAAGCAATCTCCATCAGTATGTATGTCTCCCTCGGACATTGACTTAAAAACATCTCTTTCTCCGGCAAGCGAGAAAGAAGAAGCCCGTGATGTATTTAACTTCAATATGGGTACCAGACTTACGTGCCCTACATCCAGCAAACTAGAAGTTAAAACCTCCGATCACATACCTAATAAAGGAAGAATGGTGAACAAAAAGCAACTGAAACGGCTAAACTCTGAGCCTTGGGGTTTAGTAGCCCCTTCTGTCTTGGCCGGATGTCATCTTGCAGTACCTGCCGAGAAGCCTACTGTTGAAGAATCTGAAGAACATATCATTGCGGAAATAAATAACTTGTCCATTACCAAGAGACCTTTGCTGTCTAGACGTCACAGTATAGAGGGTCAAGATTCATCTTGCTTTAAGACTGGAGAGCAGTCATCTGAGGAAGATCCTTCAGGACCAGGTTCTTCATGGGCTGACAGGGTCCATTTAAGCCACCTACATCAGCCACTGTCAAGGCGAAACACAGCACCTGAGGCTCAGGAAACATCTAGTGCCACCTTGGCTCCAACCATTGGGGCTAACTTACGAGGAGTTGCTCATCATAAATTGACACGTATGGACCACTATGAATCAGATTCCCACCTCTGCCCTGATTCTATTCCCGGTTCTCCAGACTCTGGACGTGTGTCTTTAGAAAGGAGAAAATACAATGCTTCTCCTCTAACGCTTTTTACCAGTTCCTCTCGTGAATCATTGGAGAGTATTCCCAGTGCTGTTTCTCCTATGTCTGTCCGCCGTAGGACCCCCGGTCTCCTGGAAAGGAGAGGATCTGGGACTCTTCTTCTGGATCATATATCTCACACCCGACCAGGCTTCTTACCACCACTGAACGTCAACCTCAACCCTCCAATCCCTGACATCAGATCTAATGGCAAAGCTCCTTCACCCGTTCATGGCAGCCAGAAGACACTGATTCCTGTGGCCCCAAGTTCTCCAAAACACTTTGACGCCAAAGCCAAGAAGAAACTCATAAGGAGACATTCTATGCAAACAGAACAGATCAAACAACTTGCCAGTTTTCAGAATCTATTTCCTCAAAACGAATCTGATAATTAAAAAATGTTAACCATGGAAAAACAATATAGCTATAACATAAAGAAAAACAATCAAAAGTAAATCTGTAAATCTCCTGGCACCTCGTAGGACCTTACAACATTTTGGTGGCTCATCATGGCATCTACAAAAAGTATGAATGAACAAGAAGTCGCTTCCATTGTGATCACCAGCTTTTTTTTTTTAATCGATTTTGTTCTCATGAGCTTTAGGACGTTTTTGCATACACGTGCGGGAATATTGGTAGACCTGTGAAATGTAGCATTTTTAAATTTAACTATTTAGGGGTCCTTTAAATAGAAAATAGAATATTCATATTCCATTGGATCGGCAAATAATTGGACTTTTTGTTTGTATAATCAGACTTAACGAAACCTGCAAAAAAAATGATGAACTTAATCTCTACCCTTCCTGTGACTTTTTGGGTACTGATGGTACTAAGACGATGGCCTGCTGCATCTAAGCAGTGTAAAATTATTAGTGTATGGTATGTTTTATATAAAATATATGTAAAAAAAAATAGCAATTGTAAATAGTATAACATGAAATTTTAATTTGACTTATAATTATGGTTATTTCCAGGGTTTTAAACTGGGTCAGTCCTGTTGACTTAAAAATACCTGCTTGAACATATTGACTAGCTGGTGCTTTATCTTAAATCGAATCCTTATCTTCTAGCGCCATCTCCTGGCAAACTAAGTAGCAGGTTTTAGTGTCTTTTTTTGTTTGTATTTGTATATTCTTAGCAGAGTTCGAGAGATTTGTCTGCTAGAGCACTTACGTAACAAGGACAAAACTTTATCTTCGTAAATATACTGATAAATGAATGTATAATAGAGGAATTTTTTGCTATAAATTCCCCGAATAGAGCTTTAGACTGGTGAAAACGTCACTAGTAAAGCACACAGAGTAAATAATAAAACTAATAGATGTATAGCAAATTATATATGAATGTGATGAAGGTATATTTTATTTTAGAGAAAACAGGAGATATATTTAATGCACAAGGGAATCAACCCTTGTTGATCTTATGGTGTCTTATAGCACTTTGCCCTGTCTACTTATGTATAAATAGAAATATATAAATATATCTATAAATCTATATCTAGAATGATAGAGATTAGGGATACACAGATGTGGTTGTGTAAACACACACATATATATATATATATATATATATATATATATATATATATACACACACACACACACACACACACATATATGCACACGTGTATGACAAAAGTAATTTTAAAGCAATGATATATACTGTTTTTGTCCTATACGGCACAGGCCCAAATGTGGTGCCCATTACGGTTCCCAAAGTGTTTATAGTTTTTCTAGACCCATGTATGTAAGATAATTTAGCATTTCCTTTACTTGAATTATTGCATGCTAATACCAAGGTAAATTGCAAATAAATTCCTGCCTGGCAGGGTCAAGTTTAAAAAACCTAAAAATAAAATAAAAAATACAGAGATTGGTAGAATGGTGATGGTATATTTATCTAAAAAAAATACATGGTAGCCTTTGTTAAATGACCATATTGAAATTCCGAAAGGATATTCGAGCCACTATTTTTTGTCATATGCTTTGGAGGCCACACAAAGGATGCCATTGTTTTATTTTTGTGCCTTATGAACATTTTACCAAACATTTTGTATCCTTGGCTACATTTAGGAGAATGCAGGCTCATCAGAGTCATCTCTATCGACTAATTTTAGTCATCATTTTATTGGATTAAGAAGCTGTCAGAAGGAGTCAAATTAATGTCATGCTTGTCTCATGTCAGTCTCGCATTAAATTACACTGACATCCTAATGGCTCAGAAGATGACTTATCAGATTGCATCATTACATGCATCCCCTACATGGGGGCTAATAATTAAACGCTAAAATCAAATCTCCAGCTACATAAATTGGTTATATGTCATGATCAGAAAAATTGTATTCAGACCTGCAATATTTCTAGGGTAGGAATTGGGTTGACAGTATGTGACTACTAATGTAATTGCATCTTTTATTATAGTACCAGCTGTCTGTCCTAACCAAAGACTGTATGCTTCCACTTAGGAGGAATTTGTTATCCGAAACCTGCCCCAATAATTTGTCATAGCCTAAAGGGGTTGCATAACATTGAAAAACAGCGCCACCTTTGCCAAGGGTTGTCTATGGTATTGCAGCTCCTCTTCATTCAAGGAAATCGAAAATAACATTTTTTCTGGATTGTACTTCATTTTAAGTACTGGGGTACAATGTTTTGAGTCCCCCATTTATTACTGAGTTAATACAGCAATACAAGTAAGACTGGATCAGAAGAGAACAGAGTTCCTTAACCACATGCAGATGGCCCGTTTGTTTCTAATAAGGAACAGAGAGATCGGGGGACTGTGTAGCAGAGATTATTAGTATAACATATAGCAAGAATTTCTGCATAAAAGGGATTATGATGTTCCGGATGGTTGATAAGTTTTTATGTTGGTAACAATAATTCTCTTCTTCTGTTTACTTAATAATTAACAAAGTGATACAATTTAGCAAAATGTACATCCTTTATTATACTCCAGAGCTGTACTCACTATTCTGCTGGTGGAGTCACTGTGTACATACATTACTTATCCTGTACTGATCCTGAGTTACATCCTGTATTATACTCCAGAGCTGCACTCACTATTCTACTGGTGAAGTCACTGTGTACATACATTACTTATCCTGTACTGATCCTTAGTTACGTCCTGTATTATACTCCAGAGCTGCACTCACTATTCCACTGGTGGAGTCACTGTGTACATACATTACATTACTTATCCTGTACTGATCCTGAGTTACATTCTGCATTATACTCAAGAGCTGCACGCACTATTCTGCTGGTGGAGTCACTGTGTACATACATTACATTACTTATCCTATACTAATCCTGAGTTACATCCTGTATTATACTCCAGAGCGGCACTCACTATTCTGCTGGTGGAGTCACTGTGTACATACATTACATAACTTATCCTGTACTGATCCTGAGTTATATCCTGTATTATACTCCAGAGCTGCACTCACTATTCTGCTGGTGGAGTCACTGTGTACATACATTACATTACTTATCCTGTACTGATCCTAAGTTACAGCCTGTATTATACTCCAGAGCTGCACTCACTATTCTGATGGTGGAGTCACTGTGTACATACATTACTTATCCTGTACTGATCCTGAGTTACAGCCTATATTATACTCCAGAGCTGCACTCACTATTCTGCTGGTGGAGTCACTGTGTACATACATTACATTACTTATCCTCTGCGGATCCTGAGTAACATCCTGTATTATACTCCAGAGCTGTACTCACTACTCTGCTGGTGGAGTCACTGTGTACATTAAGGAGTGTAGATTCCTTTTAGAAACATAGTCCCATGGAAATGTCAAAACCTACAAACCGTCTCACAGCTGGTGGTTTGCTACAATTGTAACTAGTCTGGTCAGTTCTGTATAAGTTATAAAGGGTTGTCTCCCCAAGACAACCGCTTTTTAAAACAAAGCCGGCATACAACTGATCGCTGTATTATGGGCTTCTCCAACCCATGGCAATCAGCAGGGGGAAGACACGGCTGGCCCCTATTATGGAGCATCTTTATGAGACAACCCAAGTTCTGATACATTTAATCTACACTGATACATTGTTGCAGACTATCAGGGTAGGAGAGAGATTTGTGCTGCCAGGGGTAGAAAACTATTGGGGGTGCAGCGGTTGCAGTAACATCTGGGCTCTGAGGGGACCCAAAAGGTCCATCTGCCCTATGTGAGACCAGGACTTTTAAAGAGGTCGCATGAGGACAGCCCTTATCCATATGCCCAATTAGGTCATTTGGACATCATAGAGGGGGTTCCCCGCTTAGTACCCACCTTTATGTGCCAGAACGACTCCTGTTTTGGTGGACCCAGGACGTCCTTGCATTACATGTCCTGGCATGTAATGCTACATTTCCCCTGCAGTGGCCACTGCAGCGGAAATGTGTGGCTACCCGGAGCGTGCCCCCACAATAAGAGCTTATCGCTGAGGGTGATCCATGGAAATCAGCTGATCGCCGGCGACTTGTTTTTGGAAAGGGGTTGTCTTCATGAGAATCCAAATTTGAAATCATAAAAAAGGGGACCTTTGAAGGGTTTGCATTGGGCCCAAGAGCTTCAAGTTACGTGTGTGCTAACTCACAGAAGATTACCTAGACTGGGTGCAATTGTAGCCGTGGAAGATGCTGTATTAGGTCTTTATGGGTTTAAACCTCTTGATGTAAACACGATTGTTGCTGTTCACTGTCAGTAAGCAGAGATCTTGAAAATGGTAAGGAATTGAAACACAAAGTATATTGGAAAGTTGCAGGACTTAATGCAATGACTAAGCTGGTCATATATTTGACCTATTTGGATGCTCCTTCCGATGGAAAGTACCTACTCTTTGCCCCCCCCCATGTATTTGTCTCCGGTCATAGAGTATATATGATTTTTTATACATTTCTAAGACGGATTTCCATTGGTTGGAACTAATTATTACAGAAATATACACCTAACTGTATCCATTCATCATCGTCATACCAGTCACCGGTCGTGTACGGCCACCATTAGATTACAAGGTCACCTGGACTGACTGGTCCTTATAAGACTGAATGGAGCCAGGTGATATATATATATATATCTCGCTATAAATTTCATTTTTTTTCTTTTTCCTGATGCCGTTTAGTATAAAAACTATTTAGAATATAAGAACAATAAAGAAAAACTCAGGTTATATTGAAAAAAAATAAGAATGAATATACACGTGTGTTTATGTGTAGAAATGTATGTGGCCATAGATTATATTCTGTGTGCGTAGATATGTACAGTGCGTGTAGATACGGTATATACTATTTGTGACATAGACAACTACGGCCTAGGATTTTTAAATGCATTTATGTCTTGTGTGCACAAGATGGCGCCGTCGCCTCACGTTTCCCGTATATTTTAAAATAACTACTAGTAGAGGGGAAGGGGGGTATACAGTGTATACAGTTATAGGGTTGTTTTTTTTTAGGTTGGGGTATATTAAGATGAAATCCCTCTCTGTCTATGATTACATTCGCTGACTATGTAGAATATGGAGTTGTAAAATAAAAGAAGAATTAAATACTTGTATGGCCTTTGGTTTTGTTGTTTATGTAAAGGTGCGCATACTATGAAGACCCCCAATGGATCATTCCCATCCCCCAATGGGTCGAACGACTTGGCATAATGGTGGCTCTACCTCTTGCCAGCAACTTTGTCAAACAATAATGGAGGGAACAAAACCATAGGGTAACAGCAACCTTGTTTCCTGCAAGTAAGGGGGGTCAACAAGTGATATCCTTAATGGGGGGCATCAGTCAGTATATATGCAGCAAGTAGCTGCATATCTTTTTCTTACTTGTAGCTTATAATTATTCTATTCTTCATTATTGGAAATTTGCTCTCCATTCATTGACTTTTAGGTGGGGCTTAGGCTTATAGACAGCAGCCAATCTGACAAAGCAGAGCTGCAGTGTAAAGAATGGAGGATCAGCCTGAGCCATTGATGGCACAGGGTGTTTCAGACTACCTTTAGCCTTCGATTGCAGCTAAACTGCAACCGCTGAGGAAAATAAGTAGCAGATAAGTTGCCCTTAGATCCTGTCAGTAAATGTGTGAGCAGAACTGGGTCAGGATGAGTTTTTATATTTTTGGATGTAAACATGAAGGTTCCCATTGACTGACAGCAAGCAGATATCTTGAAAATAGTGAGGAATTGATACAGAAAATGCATAACTTTTGTGGTCACACTGGAAGGCCCTGTCACCCCCCCTCCCCCGCACCAAATTGGACGTAAAATAACGTATGTTACTCACCTCACCGCTCTGCTTACCACCCCCCCCCCCCCCGATCTTCACAGGCTCCAACATCAGGTTGCGGCGCATACCCGACCTCTTGACCTTGTATGTGCCGTGGCCTGATATGGGAGTACGAGAAGCTCCGGGGGTTTGGAGCGGGGAGGTAAATGTTTTCTTTTAATTTATTTTATTTTAATATCCGATCACGGGGGGACGATACATGGACTGCCTCAACCCTGTTAGGCCCCTTGGCAATTTCTGGTGTCAATTCTAATAAATTTGTTGGGCCGCGGGTTCTACCCCTGTTACTAAGCTTTGCCCACTTTTTAGAAAAGTGTCAAGAACGGAGTAAATGGCCCAAAAGTAAATTTTTTTATTTTGCCAATTGCAACTTTTTGAGTCATCTGCGACTTTTCTACACCAGAAAATTGTTGATAAATTCTCCCTAGTGGCTTTAAACGTGGCAGCAGTTTGGGGTTCAGCCCTTTCCTGTTCCAGCGTGACGGCGCCCCTGTGCATACAGCGAGCTTCATAAAGAGTTGGGGTGAGGAGTTTGGTTTGGAGGAACTCGAGTGGCAGCACAGAGCCCTGACTTGTCATGCACCGCTCCCTCAGGTCCTGCCCTAGGCATTGCCCCGAGTGTTCCTTTAAGAATGGGTTATGTCGGGACAAGGAGCGCGAGTAGATTACTAATCAAGGATTATTTTTTTTATTTTTTTTAAGGCAAAGTCGATATGTTGACATGTTAGATCACAATCTCAATATCAGTTGCTCCACCAAATATGACGTCCAAGACCAGAAGGACTATTTGCAGTATTCTTGGCCTCCAATTGAGATATAATAGCTGAAGTGACTTGACAGGAGGTCCATCTTGCCTCAAAAAAGCGCAAAACCTTCATGGCGATGACCATAAAGCTGTCCTACCGCAACTTAGGGCACATCCACTTGCTTCTCAGCTGTGGGAAACATCTCATACACGTTCCTTCCAACAAACGGAACCTGGTTGGGGCAACTGATGGTCCAAAAGGTTCTCCGTAACCTTTATAATTTAACATTTATGATATTCTTTTGCAATTTGATCCTCTGTAGTATTCATAAACTCCATCGATGGTAACATGGAGGTCCTTTTAGATACCCCTTAGATCCTATACAGATCAACAGCAAATGACTGCAATAAAGAGGATACTAAAAGGGCCCAAAAATTGGACTCAAGTTTAGGAAATGTTCTAAGATCTGCCATGAGATACCCTATACAGGTCCCCCAACCCATCATATTTCTAAACTGTGCTACTAAATGCGGATCGGTGACAATATTCCCAAGGAAAATCCTGGAGGAAGTCGTGACCTTGTAGTGGTCCGCGCCTGATCCTTCAAATATTTTTGGGAGACTTAGGCCATACATCTCCATTTTTGAAAAATGTTGGCATTCTACATGTACCGTAGGAGTCGGCAGCCTTGGAGAGACAATGTATAATCTCCGTGTCTGTGGTAAAGAGGGGGGAAGAGTAACGTCTTGTCAGATCTTGTGTGAGGAAGAGACAGAATAATGCTGCATCTAGCGGGTTGTAGGGAACAAATTGCTGCATAATGCCTGTCTGCTGCTCCATTATCTGCTCACTGTCAATGATCTTGTGTCATTATTATAATTTTATCCATTAGATAATCTCCGGTTTGATGTCATTCAGGAGTTACTGGGGGATGAGGGGGGTATTACTACATTCAGCAACAAATAAGAACATACAGAATAGCGTACAGTACCAATATTCAGTGTATATATATATATATATATATAAAGATATAAAAAATTGAAAACTATTATATTAATAAATGGACAACCCCTTTCGATATGCCCTAATAAGGTATACAGGGGTCTACGACTGGGGACCCGCTCTATTAGCAAGAGCGAGAGACACTACAAACACGGTTGAGCAAGGCCATTACATGGTGGACCATTCATTTGAATTGGCGCGCTACAATGGGACATAGCATCATTGACAAAATACCAGTTTGTCTACGTTTTTGAGCAGCTTGCTCATTGGGGAATGGGCAAGGAAAGTATTAAGAAGCTTGGGTGGTGAAAATTGGCTTGCTGTTATTTTTATTTGGCTTGTAGACTTAAGGTCCTTTTAGATGGCCTGATATTTGGCAAGAAAACAAGCTCTGATCGACGATACATCTTATTGATCGACGCTCATTCGAGTCATAACGAGTCATAACGAGCAATGATCGGTACGTATGGGTACGAGCAATCGTTACTACGATCGTTCGTCCCCATACATTTCCATCATGTTGGCTGTCCATCTCTGTTTACACAGGGAGATCTGCTGCCGACTAGCAAACTATTTAATTGGCCGTATAAAAGATCTAATCAGTCAATGAACGACCATTGGCTGATCGTTGCCTTGTTTACACGGGGCAATGATCGGGAATGAGCGTTCATATGATCGCTTGTTTGGCCGATGTAAAAGGACCTTTAGATTGTGTCATTTTTTCCCTACGGGGAACAAGATTGTGTCAAGAGTGCCATGGAGAGGGGCATGTGATATGGACCTGCAGGGTGAAGAAAAACAAGATGGCCAGATGTGGGAAAAAGGTGGAGTTGTATTCAGGCACAGGCTGCAATCCAATCTGATGATGGTAGTTATGATTCATCTCAGCGAAATTGGGCCAGGTATTTTCCTCACTGAACTTGCTGGATGGTATTCAAATGGTGGTGGCATCAGGTTGGGCTTAGAGTAGTAGGTTTACATAGAGTCCTACTGACGGTGGTCGTCCTTGCCCAGTAGAGTGTTAGTCAATGAAAACTCTGACTAGTGACTTGGTATGCTGACGACATTTCTAGTTTTTGAGATTTAATGTATAAAATAACATGCTTAAAACAGAGCAAAGATCATATAACGTCAATCTTTATTCAAAACTCCAACCTGACCCAACACAAATGGCTTCTGTGTTTGTTTGACATAGTTGTAATAGCTTGAGATGTTTGTTAATGTACATAGTTACATAGTTACATAGTTACATAGTTAGTATGGCTGAAAAAAGACACATGTCCATCAAGTTCAACCAAGGGAAGGGAAAAGGGAAGGAAAAAATTTCTACACATAGGAGCTAATATTTTTTTGTTCTAGGAAATTATCTAACCCTTTTTTAAAGCCATCTACTGTCCCTGCTGTGACGGCTCCTGCGGTGACTATTCCATAAATTCACAGTTCTCACTGTAAAGAAGCCTTGTTGCCTCTGCAGCTTGAACCTTTTTTTCTCCAGACGGAGGGAGTGCCCCCTTGTTTTTTGAGGGGGTTTTACAAGGAACAGGATTTCACCATATTTTTTGTATGTGCCATTAATATATAATATAATATAAGTTAATCATGTCCCCCCTTAGTCGTCTTTTCTCAAGGCTAAATAGGTTTAGTTCTTTTAATCTTTCCTCATAACTTAGATTCTCCATGCCCCTTATTAGCTTCGTTGCTCTTCTTTGTATTTTTTCCAACTCCAGGGCATCCTTTCTATGAACTGGAGCCCAGAACTGAACTGCATATTCTAGATGGGGCCTCACTAATGCTTTGTAAAGTGGCATTATTACATCCCTGTCCCGCGAGTCCATGCCTCTTTTAATACACGACAATATCTTGCTGGCCTTTGAAGCAGCTGATTGACACTGCATGCTGTTATTGAGTTTATGATTTACAAGTACACCCAGATCCTTCTCAACAAGTGACTCCCCCAGTGTAGCTCCCCCTAGGACATATGATGCTGCAGGTTGTTGGTACCCAGATGCATAACTTTACATTTATCTACATTAAACTTCATCTGCCAAGTGGACGCCCAAACACTTAGTTTGTTTAAATCCGCTTGCAATTCATGAACATCTTCCATAGTCTGAACTATATTACATAGCTTGGTGTTATCTGCAAAAATAGAAATCGTGCTATTAATCCCATCCTCTATATCATTAATAAATAAGTTGAATAATAGGGGTCCCAGCACTGAACCCTGGGGTACACCACTTATAACCGGGGACCATTCAGAGAAGGAATCATTGACCACAACCCTCTGGATACGGTCCTTGAGCCAATTCTCAATCCAATTACAAACTATATTTTCTAAACCTATAGTCCTTAATTTACCCATTAGGCGTCTATGGGGGACAGTGTCAAATGCCTTTGCAAAGTCCAAAAACACTAAATCCACAGCGGCCCCTCTGTCTAGGCTTCTGCTCACCTCTTCATAAAAACAGATCAGGTTAGTTTGACAACTTCTGTCCTTAGTAAAACCGTGCTGGCTGTCACTTATAATGCTATTTATTGTCACATAATCCTGTATATAGTCCCTCAATAGCCCCTCACATTTTCCCCACGATGGATGTTAAGCTTACTGGTCTATAATTACCCGGGGAAGACCTAGAGCCCTTTTTGAAAATAGGCACCACATTTGCCCTGCGCCAGTCCCTTGGCACTATACCAGTCACTAGAGATTCTCTGAATATTATGAAAAGGGGGACAGAAATAACTGAACTAAGCTCTTTAAGAATTCTAGGGTGTAACCCATCTGGTCCCGGGGACTTGTGCACATTTATTTTATTTAATTTAGCTTGGACCATCTCTACATTCATCCAATTCAGTATATCAGCCGATATATTAACAGCACTGGCACCGGCTACATCAGCTGCTCTTTCTTCTGTTGTATATACAGAGCTAAAGAACCCATTTAGTAACTCTGCCTTCTCTTGATCCCCTGTGATCAACTCCCCATTACCATTATCTAAGGGTCCTACATGTTCAGACCTGGGCTTTTTAGCATTTATATACTTGAAGATATAAATGTGATAGATATGAGATAGATAGATAGATAGATAGATAGATAGATAGATAGATAGATAGATAGATAGATAGATAGATAGATAGATATGAGATAGATAGATAGATAGATAGATAGATAGATAGATAGATAGATAGATAGATAGATAGATAGATAGATAGATGATAGATAGATAGATAGATAGATAGATAGATAGATAGATAGATAGATAGATAGATAGATAGATAGATAGATAGATAGATAATGATTTATAGATAGATAGATAGATAGATAGATAGATAGATAGATAGATAGATAGATAGATAGATAGATAGATAGATAGATAGATAGATATGAGATAGATAGATAGATAGATAGATAGATAGATAGATAGATAGATAGATAGATAGATAGATAGATAGATAGATAGATAGATATGCGATAGACAGATAGATAGATAGATAGATAGATAGATATGTGATAGATAGATAGATAGATAGATAGATAGATAGATAGATAGATAGATAGATAGATAGATAGATATGAGATAGATAGATAGATAGATAGATAGATAGATAGATAGATAGATAGATAGATAGATAGATAGATAGATAGATAGATAGATAGATAGATAGATATGTGATAGATAGATAGATAGATAGATAGATAGATAGATAGATAGATAGATAGATAGATAGATAGATAGATAGATAGATATGAGATAGATAGATAGATAGATAGATAGATAGATAGATAGATAGATATGAGATAGATAGATAGATAGATAGATAGATAGATAGATAGATAGATAGATAGATAGATAGATAGATAGATAGATAGATAGATAGATAGATGATAGATAGATAGATAGATAGATAGATAGATAGATAGATAGATAGATAGATAGATAGATAGATAGATAGATATGAGAGATAGATAGATAGATAGTTAGATAGATATGCGATATATAGATAGATAGATAGATAGATAGATAGATAGATAGATAGATAGATAGATATGATATAGATAGATAAGTAAAATCTGCGGTGTAAAATATCTGCCATGTCTGAACCCACTCTTAGGCTGAGTTCACACGTTGCGGAATTGTCGCAGAATTTGTTGCGGATTTGATGCAGCTTTCACCCTTTTTCATTGCAAAGTGAAAATCTGCGATAAATCTGAGACGTGTGAACTCAGCCTTACACTCCAGATGCCACCATAATGCGCCTCCTATACTAATAGTGCAGGGGTTTTATGTAGGGATCATATGGAGGTTATATGGTGCACCCATCTCCATCGGTGCCAGAGCTGCGGTCACTGTCTGGACTATCCAGGTTACCCTTGTGCGGGACATTGTATTGCGGAGGGTTCCCTGTTGTTTGGCTAGCTGCCTCCCCGCTATGGCGGTACGGCCTAGTGGGTCCACAAACCCGCAACGTGACAGTACGCTCAGGCCAGTCTCAACCTGAGGCCTTGACGACACAAGCCGTGCTGACCGAGATGGAGGATCTCCAGTCACGACAAGACCAACTCCTCCTGTCGGTGAACGCCATAGCCCATCGGCTGCTTGCTCCAAACACAGTTGTCACCGCACCCATTCCTGCTGTTTCTCCTGCTACACTTCCTGTCTGTACCAGTACCAATCCCCTGTGCTTCCTGCCGCTACCTCCACGCTATGACGGAGATCTGAGGTCCAGCAGGAGATTTTTGAATCAGTGCCAGATCCAATTCAGACTACATGCCAGGTCCTTCTCTTCGGATGACGTCAGGATCGCCTTCATCATCTCTCTCCTTACTGGCAAAGCCCTGGCATGTGCTAGTCCTCTGTGGGATTATCAGAGAACCGTGACTTGCAGTGCTTCTTACGAACCTTCCGCTCGATCTTTGACCTGGGAGAGTTTCTTCGGCTGCTGGATCCTTGCTGACCCTACATCAGGGTGACCTCTCCATGGGCAAGTATGCTATTCAGTTCCGTATCCAGGCTGCTGAGTTGACCTGTAACAACGAGGCTTTGGTGGCCACATTCTGGCAGGGACTGTCTTCAGGGATTAAGGACGAGCTGGCTGCTCACAATCTGCCATCTACCCTGGACAATCTTATCCTACTTGCCTCCCGGGTTGACATGAGAACCCGGAGCGTTCCCAAGAGGTTCTCCGGGAGAGAGAAACTCCTAGGCTGGATTCTACTTTTCAGCAATCCTCCTCAGTCGTCCCACCAGAGGATCTTGTGCAGAGTAACCAAGTCAAGTTGTCTATCCAGGAGAGACAGCGCAGACGCACTTCTGGACTTTGTCTGTATTGCGACCTCGGAGGCCATATTGTGCGTCTGTGTCCCCAGAGGCCAGAGAGACCCCATTGCCTAGGATTGGTTGGAGAGACAACCCTAGGTGGAACGGTACCTAATAGAGCATTCTGTTCCAAACGGACTATTCCTGTGACCCTAGTATCTGGCGAGAGGATGCATCCGGTTTCTGCCTACCTTGACTCTGGGTCTGCGGCAAACTTCATTCAAAAGGAGCTAGTGGATCATCTTCAGTTGCCCACAGTTCCCCTGGAGACATCTTTGGCTGTTGCCTCTGCCTGATCCCATAGTTTCTAAAACCAAGCCGTTGAAGCTCCAGGTTGGAGTCCTTCATGCTAAACCGATTTCTTTCCTTGTTTTGCCCAAGGCCATCAATCCTGTTCTGCTGAGCCTGCCTTGGCTTCGACTACATGCCCCAGTCCTGGACTGGAATTCTGGAGAGGTTCTCCAATGGGGCTCCAAGTGCCTTGGTCGTTGTCTGTTACAGATCCATCCTGTCAAGCCTCCTCTGCCTCAGTCATTGGCGGGACTCCCCCCCCCCCAGTTTGCTCAGTTTACAGATGTTTTCAGCAAAAGGGAGGCTGAGACGCTGCCTCCACATCGGACTTATGACTGCCCTATTGAACTGGTTCCTAATGCCTCTCTCCCCCGTGGCCGAGTATATCCTCTCTCCTTGCCTGAGTCTCTGTCCATGTCGGCCTGTATCAAGGAGAATTTGGAGAGGGGTTTCATACGAAAGCCTTCCTCCCCGGCCGGGGCTGGATTCTTCTTCATTAAAAAGAAGGACGGATCCCTTCGACCCTGCATTGACTACCGTGGACTCAACCAGATCACGGTCAAGAACAATTACCCGTTGCCACTTATATCCGAGCTGTTTGATTGCATACGAGTAGCCAACATTTTTTCTAAGCTAGATCTGCGGGGGGCTTATAACCTAGTCCGGATTCACCGGGGTGATGAATGGAAGACGGCATTTAACACCCGGGACGGGCACTACGAATACCTAGTTATGCCCTACGGACTGTGTAATGCTCCCGCAGTGTTTCAGGAATTCGTTAATGATATCTTCCGAGATCTCCTCTATATGTCTGTTGTTGTTTATCTCAATGATATTTTGATTTTCTCCCCAGATTCGACGACTCATCGGAGGCATGTCTGTCAAGTTCTACTACGATTAAGGGAGAATCGTTTATACGCCAAGCTGGAGAAGTGCGTATTTGAGAGGAGTTCTCTGCCCTTCCTGGGCTACATCATATCGGATCAAGGTCTCAAGATGGATCCTGAGAAAGTGAGAGCTGTCCTGGAGTGGCCACGTCCTCAAGGTCTGAGGTCCATACAGCGGTTCCTGGGATTTGCCAATTTCTACCGGCAGTTTATTCCAAACTTCTCATCCCTGACGGCTCCCATCTCTACCCTTACCAAGAAGGGTGTGAACACCAAGGTGTGGACTCCAGAGGCAGAGTGCACATTTATTAGCCTCAAGAAAGCCTTCACTTCAGCTTCGATCCTCGATCATCCTGACGTATCTCGGCAGTTCTCACTGGAAGTGGACGCTTCCTCTGTTGGTGCAGGTGCACTTCTGTTCCAGAGGAGCTGCAAAGGAAAGGCATTAGTATGTGGCTACTACTCAAGACTTTTTTCTTCTGCTGAGCGCAATTACTCTATTGGAGATCGGGAGCTACTGGCCATCAAATTGGCTCTGGAGGAGTGGAGACATCTGCTGAAGGGCGCAGCTCACCCCATCCTGATTTTCACCGACCACAAGAACCTTACCTACCTTCAGTCCGCTCAATGACTGAATCCCCGTCAAGCCAGGTGGTCGCTGTTCTTCACCTGCTTCCAGTTTGTGCTCCACTACCGCCCCGCGGACAAGAATGTGAGGGCCGATGCCCTGTCTGTCCAGATCGTTTGAGACGGAAGACACGGTGGAGTCCCTTCAGACTATCATAGACCCGTCCTGCATTATCACTGCCAATCTTTTGTAGGTTATAAACATGCCTCCGGGGAGGACTTTTGTTCGGTTGGCAGACAGGAGAAGAATTCTCCGCTGGGGACACAGTTCTAAACTAGCTGGGCACGCTGGTGTCCGTAAAACCCGAGACCTGATTGCTCGTCACTTCTGGTGGCCCACGCTACCTAAAGATGTTCTGGACTTTGTCTCTTCTTGCACGGTGTGTGCTTCCAACCAAGTTACTCACTCCAAGCCTGCCGGCCTGCTTCAACCTCTGCCTGTACCCAACGCCCCCTGGCAGCACATTGCGATGGACTTTGTCACAGACCTTCTCCCCTCAGCAGGATGCAACACTGTCTGGGTGGTGGTGGACCGGTTCTCTAAGATGGCACATTTTATCCCATTGACCGGCCTACCTTCTGCTCCCCGACTGGCTCTTCATTCAACACATCTTTCGCTTGCATGGCTTGCCTCTTCACATTGTGTCCGATCGGGGGGGTTCAGTTTACTTCAAAGTTCTGGAGAGCCCTCTGTAAACTCCTGGGGGTGAGTTTGGACTTTTCCTCTGCCTATCACCCCCAGTCCAATGGGCAAGTTGAGAGGATCAACCAGATCATGGAGAATTATCTCCGCCACTTCATCTCTTTACAGCACGATAACTGGGTACAGCTTCCTCCATGGGCCGAGTTCTCGTACAACAACCACACAAGTGAGTCCACCACTTCCACTCCATTTCACATTGTGCACAGTCAACATCCCAGAGTCCCAATTCCAGTGTCGACCACATCTCAGGTACCCGCTGCTGACTCTGCATATGGGGACTTCCTGCAAATCTGCCAACAGACCCGGTCCTCTATTTTGCTGGCAGTCGATCTCATGAAGCGAAAAGCAGATACTAGGAGATAGGGATGTCACGATACCAGAATTTGGACTTCGATACCAATACTTCGTTTAGTATTTGCGATTTCGATACCAATTCGAAACTTTTGCCAACAGTAATAAAAAAAAAATATTCTGTTTTCTGATGTGAGGCGTGACGTGTGATGAATTTTGAATGCGCCTCACATTAATAGTAATTAATCCCATCATGTTTCTCAGTCATAATGGGTTAATGTGTGAGGTACATGATGGGGTTAATTACTATTAATGTGAGGAACATGGAGGTTAAATTCATCGCACCTCGCACATTTTTTTTACAGCGTACACATCATAAATGATGCAAAAAAATTGTTGCCCGCGCCATTACTGAATGTGTGTATTTTATGTATTGACACTTATTTTAATGTTTATTGTAAAAAAGGTGAAGGTGTATTTTTTTTAAAATTTAACAATACTTTGTTTTTACTTTATTTTTTAACTTTAATGTACTGACATATATCAGATATGTGCCAGTACATTAGCCTGTGGACAGATAGCACACAGGCAGTTGTTAGGACATACTTGGGTATGTCCTAACAACATAAAATATGGTAAGACAGCCCTGGGGTCCGTCAATAGGCCCTGGGCTGTCTGCCCATATATGGTATGGCCCTCGATCGCGTCACAGGAATTCCCTGTGACGCGATCCAGGGGCATCCCCCCTTCTCATTTTCTCCTGAATGCTGTAGTCAGCTGTGATCGCAGCATTCAGGGGAATAGCGGCGGAGATGAGAGGTTTCTCTGATCTCCGTCGTTTTAGAGCGGGGCTGCGGCTGTGTAATACAGCCATTGCCCCGCTCCTGACAGGAAGTGCGCGCGCGGTCAGCATGAGGAGGTGCGGCCGGCGCTGCACTAATGAGCGGCAGTTCAGGCACTGAAGACAGAACATGGGAGTGTTTTGTAGCGCGCCCGCCATGTTCTGTCTTCAGTGCCGCCGCTCATTAGTGCAGCGCCGGCCGCATCTCATCATCCTGACCCCGCGAACTTATCATGACTCAGGAGCGGGGCTGTGGCTGAATTACACAGCCGCAGCCGCGCTCCTATACATTCATGTGTTACTATACTGAGCTGTGCGGCTGCGCAGCTAAGTATCGAAATACAGGAAATAGCGGTATCGAACCCTTTAGGGATGCACAGTATCGAAACAATATCGAAGTTTCGATGCACCGTGCATCCCTACTAGGAGAAGAGAGCCGCTTCAGTATCTTCCGGGTACCAAAGTCTGGCTGTCCTCTCGGAACATTCGCTTGAGGGTGCCTTCATACAAGTTTTCTCCCAGGTTCCTCGGTCCTTTCGAGATTCTGCAACAGATAAACCCTGTCTCCTATAAGCTGCGGCTGCCCCCTGCCCTCAGAATCCCCAACTCCTTTCATGTGTCCCTCCTGAAGCCAGTGGTCCTGAACCGCTACAGCAAGACTTCCAGTTCCACAGTTGCTCCCAGCGGTTCTTCTGATGTGTTCGAGGTGAGGGAGATCCTGGACTGCAAGAGGGTAGGAGGAAGGACTTTCTATTTGGTGGACTGGAGAGTGTTTGGTCCTGAGGAGAGGTCCTGGGAGCCAGAAGAGAACCTCAGCGCTCCTGCTCTTATTAAAAAATTCCTCTCTCGCTCTGGCCCCAAGAAGAGGGGGCATAAGAGGGGGGATACTGTAGCGTCCATGGCCACGGCCGGTCAGGTTTACTCACCTCCCGACACCCGCAGCCATGGATCCGTGAGCACTGGTCCTCATCTCCTTCCTAGGAGACGCCAGCGCATCTGTGTCATCCACCACGTCCTGTGTCATCTGCCACGTCCAGAGGAATTTGCCACATCTGGTGCAACCTGCGGCACCTGCGTCATCCGCCACGTTTGGCGTTACTTGCTGCGCCCATCTACATCGGTGCCAGAGCTGCAGCCACTGTCTGGACTATTCAGGTACCCTTGTGTGGGACATTGTATTGCTGGGGTTCCCTGTTGTTTGGCCAGCTGCCTCCCGCTACGGCGGTACGGCCTAGTGGGTCCACAAACCTGCAACGTGACACGCCTGAAGACATTTCTTTCAATGTGATATAATAAAGCTGTCCAGCAGGTGGCAGTATATGACTATTTTATAAATCCTCTTTACATGGCAATAATTTAAATTCTCTACTGGTTTATCCATAGAAATTGAGGTTCAACGTTTCACTGTGGAAATAAGAATTTGAGTAGATATTATCAGACAGCTGGTAATCTATCTATCTATCTATCTATCTATCTATCTATCTATCTATCTATCTATCTATCTATCTATCTATCTATCTATCTATCTATCTATCTCATATCTATCTCATATCTATCTATCTATCTATCTATCTATCTATCTATCTATCTATCTATCTATCTATCTATCTATCTATCTATCTATCTCATATCTATCTATCTATCTATCTATCTATCTATCTATCTATCTATCTATCTATCTATCTATCTATCTATCTATCTATCTATCTATCTATCTATCTCATATCTATCTATCTCATATCTATCTATCTATCTATCTATCTATCTATCTATCTATCTATCTATCTATCTATCTATCTATCTATCTATCTATCTATCTATCTATCATCTATCTATCTATCTATCTATCTCATATCTATCTATCTATCTATCTCATATCTATCTATCTATCTATCTATCTATCTATCTATCTATCTATCTATCTATCTATCTATCTATCTCATATCTATCTATCTATCTATCTATCTATCTATCTATCTATCTATCTATCTATCTATCTATCTATCTATCTATCTATCTCATATCTATCTATCTATCTCATATCTATCTATCTCATATCTATCTATCTATCTATCTATCTATCTATCTATCTATCTATCTATCTATCTATCTGTCTATCTATCTCATATCTATCTATCTATCTATCTATCTATCTATCTATCTATCTATCTATCTATCTATCTATCTATCTATCTATCTATCTATCTATCTATCTCATATCTATCTATCTATCTATCTATCTATCTATCTATCTATCTATCTATCTATCTATCTATCTATCTAATATCTATCTATCTATCTATCTATCTATCTATCTATCTATCTATCTAATATCTATCTATCTATCTATCTATCTATCTATCTATCTATCTATCTATCTATCTATCTATCTATCTCATATCTATCTATCTATCTATCTATCTATCTATCTATCTATCTATCTATCTATCTATCTATCTATCTATCTATCTATCTCATATCTATCTATCTATCTATCTATCTATCTATCTATCTATCTATCTATCTATCTATCTATCTAATATCTATCTATCTATCTATCTATCTATCTATCTATCTATCTATCTATCTATCTATCTATCTATCTATCTATCTATCTATCTATCTATCTCATATCTATCTATCTATCTATCTATCTATCTATCTATCTATCTATCTATCTATCTATCTATCTATCTATCTATCTCTATCTATCTATCTATCTATCTATCTATCTATCTATCTATCTATCTATCTATCTATCTATCTATCTCTCTATCTATCTATCTATCTCTTTCTAATCTATTAATATCATATATATCTAATTATCATAATTTATTTTAAAAACATTTTTTTCGTTTTTGCAGAGCCAAATTGGTCATTTAACAGTTTCTTAATAATAAAGTAGGTTCTCCGTCACGTTGTAAAATGAGGTAACACATTCTGCACATTTTGATTTCACAATACAATAATGAGTGTACTAAACAACAAACTAAGTTGTGCTTCATCTGTGTTTTTTTATTTTTGATTAAGCATTTATGTTTTTAAAATAATTATTTCATATATATGTAAACTTCTATATAGACTTCAAAAGCCAAAGTTTCAACAATAAGAGTCCCTTTGACATATGTTGGACCGTTTTATGTTGGCTTAGGCAGGGTATACGTTTTCTTATAGTGGGACTTAGAGCCAGTCAATGACAAACATACGCAACTGTATAGCATATATATATATATATATATATATATATAAAACGTGTGCAGTTTCATACATTTGGCAGGACTCTTCAGATGTGTTCACTGAATCTATAGCATCAACGAGATGTGAACAGAGCCTTATATACTGTAAAAATAAAAATTTTAGTTATAACAAACAAAATTTGAAGGCTAAAACATATGAAAAAATTCAAAAACATAGTAAAATTGTAAAAAAATTTACAAAATAAAGAAATAGAAGAAATAGAAAATTAATATATATATAAAATTTGGTTTTTAAATATTATCTGATGTAATATTTTTTTAACATATCAATATTTTATTTACGTCATGGCATAATTTGGTCAAAACTGAGATACAAATAATTTAAATTAGAGTTTGTATTTCCAATGTTAACTGCACATTAAACAAATAATGATTCTGATCAATATTTATATATTTATAGTAGATTTAATTACTATATAAATATATATATAAATAAATATAAATATATATATATAATTTCTTTCAATTTATAATATTATATAAAACTGGCATTTGTTTCAATTAGATCATGTATATATTATGTTATATTGCGGTGATAGGTATAATTATAGCAAATAAATGAATCCAAAATATAATAGAATAAAGCATATATTATATCTTTTTTTAATTCTTTCATATTTCATTGATATAGCTTGATAACATAATTTTTTTTTAAATAAAATATATATTTCAAACATAGTTTTATAGACTTACTACTTATTTTTGCTACTCTCCTCAAAGAATTACAATATATCACATACATTCATAAAAATGATGATGATGATAATAGTAATAATAATGATAATGATAATAATATGGTTATAATAATGTAATGTTATGTTTCAATTAGTAATAACTTTGTTTCAGTCTAGATTTTCTTATTACTAAAGCCAGCATTCAAAATGCATATTTTTTTCTATTTAAGAGGTATTAATTTTTTATGTTTTTTTTGGGGAGAGGTGTTGCCATCCAAATTATTGTGAAAGGTTGTTGCCAATTCAAGTAAACAACAATAAAATGTATGAGTTAACTGTTGTGTGATATTAGGTAGTTATTTGACTATAATGAAGATTTCAAGGATAGATAGATAGATAGATAGATAGATAGATAGATAGATAGATAGATAGATAGATAGATAGATAGATAGATATGAGATAGATAGATAGATAGATAGATAGATAGATAGATAGATATGAGATAGATAGATAGATAGATAGATAGATAGATAGATAGATAGATAGATAGATAGATAGATAGATAGATAGATAGATATGAGATAGATAGATAGATAGATAGATAGATAGATAGATAGATAGGTGATGATAGATAGATAGATAGATAGATAGATAGATAGATAGATAGATAGATAGATAGATAGATAGATAGATAGATAGATAGATAGATAGATATGAGATAGATAGATAGATATGAGATAGATAGATTGATAGATAGATAGATAGATAGATAGATAGATAGATAGATAGATAGATTGATAGATATGAGATAGATAGATAGATAGATAGATAGATAGATAGATAGATAGATAGATAGATAGATAGATAGATAGATTGATTGATAGATAGATAGATAGATAGATAGATAGATAGATAGATAGATAGATAGATAGATAGATAGATATGGGATAGATAGATAGATAGATAGATAGATAGATAGATAGATTGATAGATAGATTGATAGATAGATAGATAGATAGATAGATAGATAGATAGATAGATAGATATGGGATAGATAGATAGATAGATAGATAGATAGATAGATAGATAGATAGATAGATAGATAGATAGATAGATAGATAGATAGATAGATATGGGATAGATAGATAGATAGATAGATAGATAGATAGATAGATAGATAGATAGATAGATAGATAGATAGATAGATAGATAGATAGATAGATAGATATGAGGTAGATAGATAGATAGATAGATAGATAGATAGATAGATAGATAGATAGATTGATAGATAGATATGGGATAGATAGATAGATAGATAGATAGATAGATAGATAGATAGATAGATATGAGATAGATAGATAGATAGATAGATAGATAGATTGATAGATAGATAGATAGATAGATAGATAGATAGATAGATAGATAGATAGATAGATAGATAGATAGATAGATAGATAGATAATAGATAGATGTGGATATATATATATATGTCAGAGTTTAATAACGGACTGGATTTCTTGTTAAGTAGTTCCCCTGTGTAGTGCCCTAGCTGTCATTTGACCCCCCCCCCCCCCCCCCCCATTCCCAATTACCGCCCTGCAGCATTGAGCCACTCAAACACCCTTGACTCTGGATTGATTGACGTGGCCATGTTCCCCGGGCCGTACTCACAAGGACCCCTCCAATCACATAAACAAAGCTAATTGTCTGATGAATAAGGACAAAGAAACTCGCTGGTTATAAGAGATAAGGGAAAGTATTTGATTTACAAAAAGGGGAATAAAAATACTTAGGGGAGAACATTAGAAGTAATTTTGGATTTCACTCCTGCTTTGTCTTGTTCCACTAATTTCAGATACGGTTTTAGCAGAGCAATAGTAACGCTACGTTCACATCTGCGTCAGGGCTCCGTTCCGACGTTCCGTCTGAGCTTTCCGTCAGATTGGAGCCCTGACTGACACAAACGGAAACCATAGATTTGATTTCAATGGTGACGGGTCTGGTGTCAATGGTTTCCGTTTGTCTCCATGGTGGAAGGGTTCCGTCGTTTTGACTAAATCAATAGCGTAGTCGACTACTCTATTCATTACGTCAAAACGATGGACCCTTGGCAACGGGATATATATATATAAATTGTGTCTTGTGGGGCTATTCTGCCCAATCAGGTTGTTTATATCGGGTGGTTGCATGGCTATGAAAGGAAGCTGACTCACTTGGCTTCTTCCTTGACACCACTAGGGAACCCTAGTGACATCATCACAAGGGTTTCCTAGAAGATCCGGCACCCGAGACCCAGGCGACTGCCTCTTCATATTGAATATTGTTAATATGTTGTCTAACACTAGCTTAGATATT
The DNA here is from genome assembly GCF_050947455.1 of Rhinoderma darwinii. NCBI lineage: Eukaryota > Metazoa > Chordata > Amphibia > Anura > Rhinodermatidae > Rhinoderma > Rhinoderma darwinii. The sequence continues at coordinate 8,767,674 of NC_134698.1, read as the reverse complement.
ATCTAAATAAATATATATATATATATATATATATATATGTATATATATATATATATATATATATGTATATATATATATATATATATATATGTATATATATATATATATATATATGTATATATATATATTTATATATATTTATAGGAGACCTACCATTAGTGCTCTTTAGCGTACATGAAACGTGTCAAATCCAATTTTTTATATCCTACATCTATGCTAAGATATTATCATTTCAAGTTAAAGGCTCAAAGCCTGAGGCTGCACTACTGAGAGAGTCTGATGACATGTCTTTTTTTGTATTTCTGCAGTGTTGTCGTGGAGACCTTGTGTGGATTTGCCACCATTTAGACTAGTTAGAAAGTAGGTATTGATGTGGATGGTGAATTGAATCCACATAAGACATACATGACATCTCAGCCCTTGCCATAAATCAGAAATGGAAATGTTGTCATCAAAAACTGGCAGTAGTGCAGCCTCAGGCTTTGGGCCTGTCATGTGAAGCAATCTTGTACATCACGTATGATGATAGAAAAGTCTGTTTCACATTTTTAACTCACAAGACTGGCACAGTGTGCCCACATTTATGAGAAAGCCGCTGTAAAATTTGCTTATTTCAATGAGGCCTGTCCCTGTACCCTTTGCAGTGTGAAATAGATAAGAAAAAAAAAAGAATAATTAAATATATCAAAATAATTTTTAAAAAAAAGGGATATTGGGTATTTTGACTATTTCCATAGCCAATAAGAAGCCTTAAAATAACTTATTACAATATTACAGGAAACGATTTCCTGGTTTTTGCCTATGAAGATCCACAATATGGCGGTAAAATCAGAATTTGTTTCCAGTCTAATGATTTACTGTTCCATTTATATGCCCGTTTATGTGGCGTCCGTCTATAAATCCCTCAGGGCCGACAATCATGGCAGCTGTAAACAGGTAATATAAATTGTTGTGTATAGGAAGAGACCTTATAAATGGATTAATAACATGTCAGGCCCTCAAATAAATCAAATTATTGAGAAAAGTTAAATGCATATTATTTAGAACTGTAAATCACCGGTCCAAGGGAGAAAAAAAACAACAGGAAAAAAAATCCAGGGGCTGAGCTGCAATACCAGACACAACCAGCAGACAAGAGTGGCGCTGTTCCTGGAAAGAAGCAGACCTTGTTTTTTAACCTCATACTGTCCCTTAGTTAAACGCTGGGATACATTATAAATCCTGCCCTGCTTGTATGCCCGTCTAGAGCCTTTGTGATATTTTACCGATTCAATGGGGTCCAATCAGTTATACCGAACCAAACAATGACTTCAACTTCCTTGTAATAGCCCCATTGTCTAATAAACAGATGAGTTGCCAGCCTACGGATAAGAACTTGTCTCCATATAGTCCAGGCCTCAGCAACCCTCAATATGTCTGCTTCCCAGGTCAATAGGTGAAGACCAGGACCGGTCAAGTTGACGCTACATGATCCCAACATTTATTACATCCGTGGCCCATGTTCTTTTGCTTGAAACTGACCCATCTCTTATCTGATCTTCATCTGTTTATCTGATCAAGCAGGGGTGTAACTAGAACGGGCTGAGCCCCATAACAAATCTTTGAATCCCCCCCGCCCCCCAAGCATTCGCCAGATTCAGCATGACCTCACAAATGATCGGAGGAAGCCACATAAGTAGAAAATGTAAGATGGGGTCATTAAACCCCAGACCAGATCCTAAAATAAATTCAGTCCCCAGATCAAACCTCAAAAATAATTCAGACCCCAAAATTAATCAGACTCCAGACCAGACCCCAAAATTCATTTAGATGCCAAACCAGACCCCAAAATGAATTAGATCCCAGATCAGACCCAAAAATAAATCAGTCCCGAGGTCAGACCCCTAAATTAATCAGACCCCAGATCAGACCACAAAATTAACTTGGACCCAAGACCCAGACCCCTAAATTAATTCAGACTCAAGACCCAGACCCCTAAATTAATTCAGTCTCTAGATCGGACCCCTATATTAATCAGACTCCAGATCAGACGCCAAAATAAATCAGATCCCAGATCAGACCCCTAAATTAATTCAGACCCCAGACCAGACCCCTACATTAATCAGACTCCAGACCAGACACCAAAATGAATTCAGATGTCAGACCAGACCCCTAAATGAATTCAGATCCCAAACCAGACTTTTAAATTAATTCAGACCCCAAAATTATACAGACCCCTGAGCAGACCCTAAAATTAATTCAGACCCCTAAATTAATCAAACCCCAGATCGGACCTAAAAAATGTGAAAAATTCAGACCCCAAATCCCTCTACGTACTTACTTCTCCTTACTTCCTTGGCTTCTATGCACCACCAAATCGGTGGTAGAAAGGCCTGTGGCCCTCTAGGCTTTAGGGCCCGGTTGCAACTGCGACTTCTATTGCTACTATGACCACTGTGACCTAGTATTTATTATATCTGAAAGTTGTGGCTAGATAGGGAAGACCTAGAGGTGTCCAAGTTGACATGAAAGTCGTGGGGACCTGCTATTTGTGAAGACCAGGTGGACCCTTCATGTTGAGGATTTGGTGTATACAGTTGTGGCCATTGACCACAATACCTCCTAATCAGTCCATGTGTTCAGGACCTCTTTTACCAACCTCAGTTTGTGCACAATATATTTTAAGGGACCCTCTTGAGGTTGTCCTTGTGAACATTGAAGCAAAGTGTAAAGACCCGGCTCTTACATCTCAGTTTACATGAATAACCCCCAAGTCTCTGAATACCTCTTACCATCTATGATCTTCTTTGGACCTGCTTGTAATATACGAAGAGAGGGGTCTATTGACTGTGGTTGGAAGAACAGGGTATTTCT